>NC_086450.1:86798128-87098128 GCF_028390025.1 Pseudophryne corroboree | reverse complement strand
AGCCGTGAACTACCGCACTGTACTGTGTCTGCTGCTAATATATAGACTGGTTGATAAAGAGATAGTATACTCGTAACTAGTATGTATGTATAAAGAAAGAAAAAAAAAACACGGTTAGGTGGTATATACAATTATGGACGGGCTGCCGAGTGCCGACACAGAGGTAGCCACAGCCGTGAACTACCGCACTGTTCTGTGTCTGCTGCTAATATATAGACTGGTTGATAAAGAGATAGTATACTCGTAACTAGTATGTATGTATAAAGAAAGAAAAAAAAAACACGGTTAGGTGGTATATACAATTATGGACGGGCTGCCGAGTGCCGACACAGAGGTAGCCACAGCCGTGAACTACCGCACTGTACTGTGTCTGCTGCTAATATATAGACTGGTTGATAAAGAGATAGTATACTCGTAACTAGTATGTATGTATAAAGAAAGAAAAAAAAACCACGGTTAGGTGGTATATACAATTATGGACGGGCTGCCGAGTGCCGACACAGAGGTAGCCACAGCCGTGAACTACCGCACTGTACTGTGTCTGCTGCTAATATATAGACTGGTTGATAAAGAGATAGTATACTCGTAACTAGTATGTATGTATAAAGAAAGAAAAAAAAACCACGGTTAGGTGGTATATACAATTATGGACGGGCTGCCGAGTGCCGACACAGAGGTAGCCACAGCCGTGAACTACCGCACTGTACTGTGTCTGCTGCTAATATAGACTGGTTGATAAAGAGATAGTATACTCGTAACTAGTATGTATGTATAAAGAAAGAAAAAAAAAACACGGTTAGGTGGTATATACAATTATGGACGGGCTGCCGAGTGCCGACACAGAGGTAGCCACAGCCGTGAACTACCGCACTGTACTGTGTCTGCTGCTAATATAGACTGGTTGATAAAGAGATAGTATACTCGTAACTAGTATGACTATAAAGAAAGAAAAAAAAACCACGGTTAGGTGGTATATACAATTATGGACGGGCTGCCGAGTGCCGACACAGAGGTAGCCACAGCCGTGAACTACCGCACTGTACTGTGTCTGCTGCTAATATAGACTGGTTGATAAAGAGATAGTATACTCGTAACTAGTATGTATGTATAAAGAAAGAAAAAAAAAACACGGTTAGGTGGTATATACAATTATGGACGGGCTGCCGAGTGCCGACACAGAGGTAGCCACAGCCGTGAACTACCGCACTGTACTGTGTCTGCTGCTAATATATAGACTGGTTGATAAAGAGATAGTATACTCGTAACTAGTATGTATGTATAAAGAAAGAAAAAAAAACCACGGTTAGGTGGTATATACAATTATGGACGGGCTGCCGAGTGCCGACACAGAGGTAGCCACAGCCGTGAACTACCGCACTGTACTGTGTCTGCTGCTAATATAGACTGGTTGATAAAGAGATAGTATACTACTAATATTATATACTGGTGGTCAGGTCACTGGTCACTAGTCACACTGGCAGTGGCACTCCTGCAGCAAAAGTGTGCACTGTTTAATTTTAATATAATATTATGTACTCCTGGCTCCTGCTATAACCTATAACTGGCACTGCAGTAGTGCTCCCCAGTCTCCCCCACAATTATAAGCTGTGTGAGCTGAGCAGTCAGACAGATATATAATATATATAGATGATGCAGCACACTGGCCTGAGCCTGAGCAGTGCACACAGATATGGTATGTGACTGACTGAGTCACTGTGTGTATCGCTTTTTTCAGGCAGAGAACGGATATATTAAATAAACTGCACTGTGTGTCTGGTGGTCACTCACTATATAATATATTATGTACTCCTGGCTCCTGCTATAACCTATAACTGGCACTGCAGTAGTGCTCCCCAGTCTCCCCCACAATTATAAGCTGTGTGAGCTGAGCAGTCAGACAGATATATAATATTATAGATAATAGATGATGCAGCACACTGGCCTGAGCCTGAGCAGTGCACACAGATATGGTATGTGACTGAGTCACTGTGTGCTGTGTATCGCTTTTTTCAGGCAGAGAACGGATTATAAATAAAAGTGGTGGTCACTGGTCACTATCAGCAAAACTCTGCACTGTACACTACTGAGTACTCCTAATGCTCCCCAAAATTAGTAAATCAAGTGTCTAAACGGAGAGGACGCCAGCCACGTCCTCTCCCTATCAATCTCAATGCACGTGTGAAAATGGCGGCGACGCGCGGCTCCTTATATAGAATCCGAGTCTCGCGATAGAATCCGAGCCTCGCGAGAATCCGACAGCGTCATGATGACGTTCGGGCGCGCTCGGGTTAACCGAGCAAGGCGGGAAGATCCGAGTCGCTCGGACCCGTGAAAAAAAACATGAAGTTCTGGCGGGTTCGGATTCAGAGAAACCGAACCCGCTCATCTCTAAACACCATCTGACTTGAATGGGAGAAGAATCTGTATCATTATTACTATTCTCTCTTCTGGGGGACGCCAGCATTGAATTGGTAGTTACATATATAAAATGTATCAATCAGGGCTGGCTCTAGGCATGTTCGAATAGAGCGGCCGCGCAGGGCACCACCCTTAATGGGCGCCGCGCTGGTGCCGCCATATTCGATGCTGGAGCCAGCCCTGTGTGTGCAGCATAGCATTGGCCCGTCCCGCCGTGTGTGCGCTATGCGCGCTGCGCGGCGCCGGTGTCTAACGTCAGACGCCGGCGCCGCACAACGTGCATAGCGCACGCAAGTGGCCGCCCGCCCGCACGCCCGCCCGGACCCGGACCCAGACGCAGGCTCACTAGCCCGGCCGCCCGGCCGCCCGCCAGCACTCCCGCACTCGGACAGGCGGACACCAGTACTCCTCTTCATCGCCGCAGGTATTTTGGGGGGGATCCGCACTGTGGGGGCATTTCTGGCACACAGGGGGTATTTTTGGCTCTGTGGGGGGCATTTCTGGCACTGTGGGGGCATTTCTGGCACTGTGGGGGCATTTATCTGGCACTGTGGGGGCATTTATCTGGCACTGTGGGGGCATTTCTGGCACTGTGGGGGCATTTATCTGGCACTGTGGGGGCATTTCTGGCTCTGTGGGGGGCATATCTGGCACTGTGGGGGCATATCTGGCACTGTGGGGGCATTTATCTGGCACTGTGGGGGCATTTATCTGGCTCTGTGGGGGCATATCTGGCACTGTGGGGGCATATCTGGCACTGTGGGGGCATTTATGTATCAGGCACTGTGGGGGCATTTATGTATCAGGCACCGTGGGGGCATTTATGTATCAGGCACCGTGGGGGCATTTATGTATCAGGCACCGTGGGGGCATTTATGTATCTGGCACCGTGGGGGCATTTATGTATCTGGCACCGTGGGGGCATTTATGTATCTGGCACCGTGGGGGCATTTATGTATCTGGCACTGTGGGGGCATTTCTTGCACTGTGGGGGCATATCTTGCACTGTGAGGGCATTAATGTATCTGGCACTGTGGGGGCATATCTGCGCTGTGGGGGCATTTATCCATCTGGAACTGTGTGGCCATTTATGTAGCTGGCACTGCTGGGGGGCATGTCACCTGTAGCTGGCACTGCTGGGGGGCATGTCATGTGTAGCTGGCACTGCTAGGGGGCATATCATGTAGTGTTCCCGCTAGGCGTCTGTGGCTGGGCAGTGTGTCTCAGTGCTCTACCTGGCGCAATGTGTCTAACGTGCTCTTATAGGAGGTTCTACCTGGTGCAATGTGTATTAGCTGCACTACTGTGTGGTGTAATGTGAATTGCCACTATAATGTGGCTACGCACCTTCCCCACGAAGTAACTCCCCTAAATTTTTGCTGCGCGCCTTCGGCGCGCACTGTCCATGCTTTAGCGTGTGGAAATGGGAACAACAAGCATTACAATATGTACATAATTTTGCCCACCTAACTTAAAAATGTGCCCTCCCTGTGATCAGCAACCTGCCCTAAAAAGTGAACACTATCATGTGTAGCTGGCACTGCTGGGAGTCATGTCACGTGTAGCTGGCACTGCTGGAGGGCATGTCATGTGTAGCTGGCACTGCTGGGGGGCGAGACCACGCCCACTTTTTCAGGAGGCCACGCCCACTTTTCCAGGAACGCGAGCGCCATCGGCGCGCACATGGGTGGGGGGGGGGGGGGCACTTTTAAATTTTCTCGCTCAGGGTGCTAGTAGGCCTGGAGCCGGCCCTGGTATCAATATGCACAGTTTTCTCTCATTTTATAAGATGGTGTCTTGTACATAGGGCCTAATTCTGAGTTGATCGCAGCAGCAAATTTGTTAGCAGTTGGGCAAAACCATGTGCACTGCAGGGTGGACAGATATAACATGTGCAGAGAGAGTTAGATTTGGGTGGGGTGTGTTCAATCTGAAATCTAAATTGCAGTGTAAAAATAAAGCAGCCAGTATTTACCCTGCACAGAAACAATATAACCCACCCAAATCTAACTCTCTCTGCACATGTTATATCTGCCCCCCCTGCAGTGCACATGGTTTTGCCCAACTGCTAACAAACTTGCTGCTGCAATCAACTTAGAATTACCCCCATAGTGCTGTAGCCAGTTACTAATTGACTCTGGGCTGACCACTCCACCCTGCACGTAAATGAGACATCCTAATGGCCCTCATTGAGCATTCACAGTGCAATCGCATCCCTGAAGGTTGCGATCACACTAAGGGCCCTATTCAGCGTCAAACGCAAAAGTGCTGAAATCGCTATTTGGAACGCCGGTACGCTCATGTGGAAGGTTCTAAACTGCGATTGCAGTCTAAGTCCTGTCGGGGGAGGCAGTGATGGGGCGTCGACACCACATTTTGTGGGCATGAACTCTCCATTTGGGGTGTGTGGTCCACAAGCGCTGAGACCCATGCTGTCACAATGCGTCACATACATCCAATGCGAACATAAAGATGGCTGCCCTCGCATGATTAAGGAAGCAACCTTAATCATGCGAGCGCTTTGCTGTATAGTGATGCACTCATATGTTAGTAGGGGGGTGGGGGGACCCGGCCCAGTGCTGTTAGAGAAGCAAGTTGTAGTTTTGCAATTTTTCTGAATTAGGCAGCTGATGGTGGGGCGACGTTGGGGGGAGTGGTCTGGCCAATGCAGGCCATGACATCACAGGCAGGCGCTCCGATGAAGAAAATGGCGGTGGACCATACTGCGTATGCGGGGGGGGGGGGGGTCATCATTAATTCTGGACTCAGGTTCAGTATGGCTTAACGATGGACGAGATGCCGGCGGTCAGTATACCGACAGTGGCATCCCGTCCATCAGAATCTCGGCAGCCCCACATTTAGGCCCCTAACCCTCACCTTTTCCCTACCCTAATGCTCCCGTGTGGGTGCCTAACCCTAACCCTCCCTTGCCCGTTGCCTAAACCTAACCCTCCCCGCTTGGTACCTAACCCTAACCTCCCCTTCTGTGTGCCTAACCCTAACCCCTCTTCTGCTGCCTAAACCTAACCCCCCCCCAACAGGACAGCAGCGCATCCCGCTGTCAGGATGATTGAGATGTCGGCTGTCGGTATTTTGATACAGGTATCCCGTTTTGCATAAGTATTTTGACTCTGGAATTTTGTCCTACCTCGGGATCCCAGCATCGGTATATCGACCGCCAGGATCCTGTTCGTCGGGAAGCTAGCTGCTTTCGCTGGACTGAGCAATGTGATCACAATTGTTTTGCGATTGCATCGCTGGCTGCCAGTTAGCATGCTGGGCAGCCTTGCCCTGCGCTGGCCTGCCCCCAGAATGCTATAGAAGCAGTTGCAGATTCTGCTTTTTAGCAGAAACTACACCTCTTACTGAATAGGGTTCAATGTCTGGCACAGGGAGCTGACCGCTGCGTGCATCCTAAGGACTCATCAGGTGACTCTCCATGCTGCAACCTGCTGTTCCATCCTGCAAGCCAAATATAGGAACAGTGATGGTCCCACATCCTCTGCCTTGTGCCCGGAGCAGTAACACTACTTACACACCCCTAGTTACTGTCCTGCTTGTACATAGGTGCTCATGCATATTGACATAGAGATCAACAATCTGTGCTTTAAACACTGGTGTGGAAAACAAAGGTTCTGTTCTTTTTCTTTCAGCAGACTGCACTGATCCAGCACTTCTAGATGGATATGTTTGGTTTTAGTTAAAAAATTGTTTAAAAAAAATTGTTAAGCGCTTATTCCATTCAATCTGTAGGAGTTGAATAAGAAAGCTAGCAAGGGTGTTCCGATCAGGAATTCCATTCACAACACCTAAAAACACCTGAAAATGATGCCTGGGATGAGAAACCACCAGAAGATAAAGAACTGTATCTTTATGCTCAGTGGTCTGATCCGCTGCTGCTATTCCCGACATCTGAAGATGATGAGTGGGATGAGAAACCACCAGAAGATAAAGAACTGTATCTTGAATGCTTAGTGGTCTGATCTGCTGCTGCTATTCCCGACACCTGAAGATGATGACTGGAGTGAGAAGCCACCAGAAGATAGAGAACCAGATCTTGATGCTGTGTGGTCCGATCCGGTGCTGCTGTTACTGACACCTGAAGATGATGCCTGGGATGAGAAGCCACCAGTAGATAAAGAACCAGATCTTGATTCTGTGTGGTCCGATCCGGTGCTGCTGTTCCTGACACCTGAAGATGATGCCTGGGATGAGAAGCCACCAGTAGATAAAGAACCAGATCTTGATGCTGTGTCGTCTGATCCGGTGCTGCTATTCACAACACATGAAGATGATGCCTGGGATGAGAAACCACCAAAAGATAGAGAACCAGATCTTGATGCTGTTTGGTCCGATTCGGTGCTGCTATTCTCGACACCTGAAGATGATGACTGGGATGAGAAGAGACTAGAAGACAAAGAACTGTACCCTGATGCTGTGTGTTGCAGTATGATCCAGTGCTGCCATTCATGAAAACTAAAGATTATGCTTGGGATAAGAAGCCACCAGAAGATATAGAACCAGATCCTGATGCTGTTTGGTCCGATCCGGTGCTGCTATTCAGTACACATGAAGATGATGCCTGGGATGAGAAGACACCAGAAGATAAAGAACCGGATCCTGATGCTGTGTGGTCCGATCCGGTGCTGCTATTCACTACACATGAAGATGATGCCTGGGATAAGAAGCCACCAGAAGATAAAGAACCGGATCCTGATGCTGTGTGGTCCGATCCGGTGCTGCTATTCACTACACATGAAGATGATGCCTGGGATAAGAAGCCACCAGAAGATAAAGAACCGGATCCTGATGCTGTGTGGTCCGATCCAGTGCTGCTATTCACTACACATGAAGATGATGCCTGGGATAAGAAGCCACCAGAAGATAAAGAACCGGATCCTGATGCTGTGTGGTCCGATCCAGTGCTGCTATTCACTACACATGAAGATGATGCCTGGGATAAGAAGCCACCAGAAGATAAAGAACCGGATCCTGATGCTGTGTGGTTTGATCCGGTGCTGCTATTCACTACACATGAAGATGATGCCTGGGATGAGAAGACACCAGAAGATAAAGAACCGGATTCTGATGCTGTGGTCCAATCTGGTGCTGCTGTTCACGACACCTGAAGATGATGCCTGATTATTTAATAAAGTACTCTTTGCTCTGAGTGCATGTTCTTTGAATTTCATGTGACAGTGCAGATATCGTCACAATCTGAAGAGCGCGGCAGAGCCTGCCAAGAATTGTCAAATTACGTTTATTCAGCTCTGTACCAAGAACAAAGTACACAGTCATCACTTTCACTCTGCTTATTATATTAGCTTATGAACAAGGTGTTTTGATGGAGTAAAATCCATACACACAAAGAATGGTAGCATGTACTGTGTCAAAGGATCACAGCATTTACTGCTGAAGAGAGCTACTGAACATTGTGTTATGATAATTAGAAACATTAGAAGAACATTAAAAATGGATAATTGCTTTTTTTTTAAATAAAATAATAAAACAAAGTCACCTTTGCATGAGTCTTTGTTCAGTTTACTGCTTGGTAATATCCCTCAGGAGTCTGTTAAACTTCATAATAAAATAATTTGCCAGGTTTGACATGGTTGATGCACAACAGTTTTTTTGAGAAGACCAATACTATTGCAATCCTATTTACAACACCTCCAACTGGAAACTTGGCATAATGAGGGTTTATTCCTAATTTACACAAACCATGCACACTGTTCTGCATGAACTTGGTCGATGTCAGTTGAAATGAGTAATGTGCACCGGACATTTTTCGGGTTTCGTGTTTTGGTTTTGGATTCGGTTCCGCGGCCGTGTTTTGGATTCGGACACGTTTTGGCAAAACCTCACCGAAAATTTTTTGTCGGATTCGGGTGTGTTTTGGATTTGGGTGTTTTTTTAAAAAAAAACCTAAAAAACAGCTTCAATCATAGAATTTGGGGGTCATTTTGATCCCATAGTATTATTAACCTCAATAACCATAATTTCCACTCATTTCCAGTCTATTCTGAACACCTCACACCTCACAATATTATTTTTAGTCCTAAAATTTGCACCGAGGTCGCTGGATGGCTAAACTAAGCGACACAAGTGGCCGACACAAACACCTGGCCCATCTAGGAGTGGCACTGCAGTGTCAGGCAGGATGGCACTTCAAAAAAATTGTCCCCAAACAGCACATGATGCAAAGAAAAAAAGAGGCGCACCAAGGTCGCTGTGTGACTAAGCTAAGCGACACAAGTGGCCGACACAAACACCTGGCCCATCTAGGAGTGGCACTGCAGTGTCAGGCAGGATGGCACTTCAAAAAAATTGTCCCCAAACAGCACATGATGCAAAGAAAAATGAAAGAAAAAAGAGGTGCAAGATGGAATTGTCCTTGGGCCCTCCCACCCACCCTTATGTTGTATAAACAGGACATGCACACTTTAACGAACCCATCATTTCAGCGACAGGGTCTGCCACACGACTGTGACTGAATTGACTGGTTGGTTTGGGCCCCCACCAAAAAAAGAAGCAATCAATCTCTCCTTGCACAAACTGGCTCTACAGAGGCAAGATGTCCACCTCATCATCATCCTCTGATTCCTCACCCCTTTCACTGTGTACATCCCCCTCCTCACAGATTATTAATTCGTCCCCACTGGAATCCACCATCTCAGGTCTCTGTGTACTTTGTGGAGGCAATTGCTGCTGGTGAATGTCTCCACGGAGGAATTGATTATAATTCATTTTGATGAACATCATCTTCTCCACATTTTCTGGAAGTAACCTCGTACGCCGATTGCTGACAAGGTGAGCGGCTGCACTAAACACTCTTTCGGAGTACACACTGGAGGGAGGGCAACTTAGGTAGAATAAAGCCAGTTTGTGCAAGGGCCTCCAAATTGCCTCTTTTTCCTGCCAGTATACGTACGGACTGTCTGACGTGCCTACTTGGATGCGGTCACTCATATAATCCTCCACCATTCTTTCAATGGTGAGAGAATCATATGAAGTGACAGTAGACGACATGTCAGTAATCGTTGGCAGGTCCTTCAGTCCGGACCAGATGTCAGCACTCGCTCCAGACTGCCCTGTATCACCGCCAGCAGGTGGGCTCGGAATTCTTAGCCTTTTCCTCGCACCCCCAGTTGCGGGAGAATGTGAAGGAGGAGATGTTGACAGGTCATGTTCCGCTTGACTTGACAATTTTCTCACCAGCAGGTCTTTGAACCTCTGCAGACTTGTGTCTGCCGGAAAGAGAGATACAACGTAGGTTTTAAATCTAGGATCGAGCATGGTGGCCAAAATGTAGTGCTCTGATTTCAACTGGTTAAGCGAATTAAGGGCTCCATCCACAAGTCCCACATGCCTAGCGGAATCGCTCTGTTTTAGCTCCTCCTTCAATGTCTCCAGCTTCTTCTGCAAAAGCCTGATGAGGGGAATGACCTGACTCAGGCTGGCAGTGTCTGAACTAACTTCACGTGTGGCAAGTTCAAAGGGTTGCAGGACCTTGCACAACATTGAAATCATTCTCCACTGCGCTTGAGTCAGGTGCATTCCCCCTCCTTTGCCTACATCGTGGCCAGATGTATAGGCTTGAATGGCCTTTTGCTGCTCCTCCATCCTCTGAAGCATATAGAGAGTTGAATTCCACCTCGTTGCCACCTCTTGCTTCAGATGATGGCAGGGCAGGTTCAGGATTGTTTGGTAGTGCTCCAGTCTTCTGTACGCGGTGGCTGAATGCCGAAAGTGGCCCGCAATTCTTCGGGCCACCAACAGCATCTCTTGCATGCCCCTGTCGTTTTTTAAATAATTCTGCACCACCAAATTCAATGTATGTGCAAAACATGGGACGTGCTGGAATTTGCCCAGATGTAATGCACGCACAATATTGCTGGCGTTATCCGATGTCACAAATCCCCAGGAGAGTCCAATTGGGGTAAGCCATTCTGCGATGATCTTCCTCAGTTTCCGTAAGAGGTTGTCAGCTGTGTGCCTCTTCTGGAAAGCGGTGATACAAAGCGTAGCCTGCCTAGGAACGAGTTGGCGTTTGCGAGATGCTGCTACTGGTGCCGCCGCTGCTGTTCTTGCTGCGGGAGGCAATACATCTACCTAGTGGGCTGTCACAGTCATATAGTCCTGAGTCTGCCCTGCTCCACTTGTCCACATGTCCGTGGTTAAGTGGACATTGGGTACAACTGCATTTTTTAGGACGCTGGTGAGTCTTTTTCTGAGGTCTGTGTACATTTTCGGTATCGCCTGCCTAGAGAAATGGAACCTAGATGGTATTTGGTACCAGGGACACAGTACCTCAATCAAGTCTCTAGTTGCCTCTGAATTAACGGTGGATACCGGAACCACGTTTCTCACCGCCCAGGCTGCCAAGGCCTGAGTTATCTGCTTTGCAGCAGGATGACTGCTGTGATATTTCATCTTCCTCGCAAAGGACTGTTGGACAGTCAATTGCTTACTGGAAGTAGTACAAGTGGTCTTCCGACTTCCCCTCTGGGATGACGATTGACTCCCAGCAGCTACAACAGCAGCGCCAGCAGCAGTAGGCGTTACACTCAAGGATGCATCGGAAGAATCCCAGGCAGGAGAGGACTCGTCAGACTTGCCAGTGACATGGCCTGCAGGACTATTGGCTTTCCTGGGTAAGGAGGAAATTGAAACTGAGGGAGTTGGTGTGTGTGGTTTGCAGGAGCTTGGTTACAAGAGGAAGGGATTTAGTGGTCAGTGGACTGCTTCCGCTGTCACCCAAAGTTATTGAACTTGTCACTGACTTATGATGAATGCGCTGCAGGTGACGTATAAGGGAGGATGTTCCGAGGTGGTTAACGTCCTTACCCCTACATATTACAGCTTGACAAAGGCAACACACGGCTTGACACCTGTTGTCCGCATTTGTGTTGAAATAATTCCACACCGAAGAGCTGATTTCTTTGGTATTTTGACCAGGCATGTCAATGGCCATATTCGTCCCACGGACAACAGGTGTCTCCCCGGGTGCCTGACTTAAACAAACCACCTCACCATCAGAATCCTCCTTGTCAATTTCCTCCCCAGCGCCAGCAACACCCATATCCTCATCCTGGTGTACTTCAACACTGACATCTTCAATTTGACTATCAGGAACTGGACTGCGGGTGCTCCTTCCAGCACTTGCAGGGGGCGTGCAAATGGTGGAAGGTGCAAGCTCTTCCCGTCCAGTGTTGGGAAGGTCAGGCATCGCAACCGACACAATTGGACTCTCCTTGGGTATTTGTGATTTAGAAGAACGCACAGTTCTTTGCTGTGCTTTTGCCAGCTTAAGTCTTTTCATTTTTCTAGCGAGAGGATGAGTGCTTCCATCCTCATGTGAAGCTGAACCACTAGCCATGAACAAAGGCCAGGGCCTCAGCCGTTCCTTGCCACTCCGTGTCGTAAATGGCATATTGGCAAGTTTACGCTTCTCCTCAGACGCTTTTAATTTTGATTTTTGGGTCATTTTACTGAACTTTTGTTTTTTGGATTTTACATGCTCTCTACTATGACATTGGACATTGGCCTTGGCAGACGACGTTGATGGCATTTCATCGTCTCGGCCATGACTAGTGGCAGCAGCTTCAGCACGAGGTGGAAGTGGATCTTGATCTTTCCCTATTTTAACCTCCACATTTTTGTTCTCCATATTTTAATGTGTGGAATTATATGCCAGTATCAATAGCAATGGCCTACTACTATATATACTGCGCACAACTAAAATGCACCACAGGTATAGAATGTAGCTGGATAGTATACTTAATGACGACACAGAGGTAGGTACAGCAGTGGCCTTCCGTACCGTACTGCTATATATAGTATACTGGTGGTCACTGTGTCAGCAAACTGCAAAACTAAAATGCACCACAGGTATAGAATGTAGATGGATAGTATACTTAATGACGACACAGAGGTAGGTACAGCAGTGGCCTTCCGTACCGTACTGCTATATATAGTATACTGGTGGTCACTGTGTCAGCAAACTGCAAAACTAAAATGCACCACAGGTATAGAATGTAGATGGATAGTATACTTAATGACGACACAGAGGTAGGTACAGCAGTGGCCTTCCGTACCGTACTGCTATATATAGTATACTGGTGGTCACTGTGTCAGCAAAACTCTGCACTGTACTCCTCCTATATAATATTATACTGGTGGTCCCGACTCCCCAGTCCCCACAATAAAGCAGCACACTGAGCACAGATATGGAGTGTTTTTCAGGCAGACAACGTATAATGGTGGTCACTGTCAGCAAAACTCTGCACTGTACTCCTCCTATATAATATTAATTATACTGGTGGTCCCCAGTCCCCACATTAAAATAAAGCAGCACACTGAGCACAGATATGGAGTGTTTTTCAGGCAGACAACGTATACTGGTGGTAACTGTCAGCAAAACTCTGCACTATACTCCTGCTATATAATACAGCTGCTCCCCAGTCCCCACAATTAAGCAGTGTGAGCACAGATATATATACAGCACACTGAGCACAGATATGGAGCGTTTTTTTCAGGCAGAGAACGGATAACTGGTGGTCACTGATCAGCAAAACTCTGCACTGTACTCCTCCTATATTATACAGCTGCTCCCCAGTCCTCCCCACAATGAATTAAGCAATAATGCACAATCAAATTCAACAATAACGGAGAGGACGCCAGCCACGTCCTCTCCCTAACATTTGCAATGCACGAGTGAAAATGGCGGCGACGCACGGCTGCTTATATAGAATCCGGATCTCGCGAGAATCCGACAGCGGGATGATGACGTTCGGGCGCGCTCGGGTTACCCGAGCCATACTGGAGAATCCGAGTATGGCTCGCACCCGTGTAAAAAGGGTGAAGTTCGGGGGGTTCGGTTTCCGAGAAACCGAACCCGCTCATCACTAGTTGAAATTAGTCTGCCTCACGGGCCAATTAAGAGTGGAGGGGGCCTGTGTGCAGTCTCCTTCAATGCCCCTTCCTCAGTCTCTAGCCACAGCACTGAGCACTAGTAGACTGTGGTGCTGTGCCACAATGCACTGTGCAAGCACAGGTCACCAGGGAAATCATGGGGCTGCCATTTTCCTGATAATTCTCCTACTGTGCATGTGGGAAAATGGCCACCATACCATTTGTGCAGCCCTATCGGTGTGGGACTAGGGTGGCTAATCCCAGGATTGAAAAATGACCAATCCTGGGATTCATGGGATACCTGTGATTGGATTGCTGGTTGTAAAATTAATTAAATTGTTCAATAGCTCCCCCACCCAGCCCACACAATATGTCACCATCCTCTCTGGGTGTTAGGGGGGTCAGCTTGCAGAGGGCTGTTGGTGACAAGGTGTGGACAGTCCATGTGGTGCACGCAGCTGGTGTCAAGATCCCCCTGCCCCCGAATTTGTGCACAATGTGACATGATATCAGAGGTCACGCTGTGCAGAGCGCACAGCCGGGGGCAAGGGGAGCCAGGCAGCATCTGAGTCATCTGCTGAAGATGCTCAGTGCTGCCTGACATTGAAAAAAAGCAGCTGGTCGCTAATCCCAAAATCCCGGGATTGTGGGACTCCAGAGAGATAAGTATTGAAAAAATGGGTACATGGTGTGCAGTGTGGGCTCCACTGGACCCAGGGGCCTGTAAGCATATCATTCTCCTATTATAGAGAATCCGGTCAAGATGCCAGCTGTTGGGATCACGGCAGTCGGAATACCTACGCCAGAATCCTGACACCCGTCAGAATACCGAAGCCGAAATCCCGAAAAAAGGTCAGGACACTGACACCGGAATCCCGACCGTGAGAGGGTTAGGTTTAGAGGTGGGGGTGAGGGGTTAGGTCTAGGCGCCACCCCAGGAGGTTAGCATTAGGCTGCAGTAGGAGAGAGGTTAGGGTTAGGCATCACGGAGGGAGGTGAGGTTTAAGCACTAAGGGGGAGGGATAGGTTTAGGCTGCGGGAAAGTGGGGATTAGGTTTAGGCAACAACGGGGGAGGTTAGTGTTAGGGGAGAGGGGAGAACATAGGTAGCTCACCCCTGCTGGGATTTCAATTGTCGGGATGCTGGTATCGGTATACTGAATGCTGACATCCCGACCACTGGTAACTCATACTAAACCCCATTATAGATATGCCACAGAATTGCCATGCCCATTCAGGATTCTCAGAAATTGGGACTGTAAAAAGATACAATAGTAATATATGTAAATACACTAAGAAATTAAATCCATCACACACATGTATGTTATGGCTATAGTATGTTGTTGTACTTTTTGTCCCTTGTGGCAAATCTATAGTATGTTGTTGTACAACATGTCCCTTATGGCAAAATGCTGAAATACAGAGATGCCGTCATATACTTATAGCCGTGTACACAACTTTCTGTTTCCCTCTTATTAGATCTCATCACTGGCAGTTATGTAACAATTGCTTTTACAGCATAGGGCTTTTAGTGATCCAATAACGATAAACCAGTAAAGTTAAGGTAAATTGTAATATAACGGTCCTAAGCCCTCTTGCTTAAATAAAATACAGTAAACGCCACCTTAAAACTTTACTATTCCATATAAATAAAAATACAAATACCCAAGGAGAGATTTATTTCTCACTTACGGAAATATGAACACAAAGATTCAAATAATTCTTATCTTATTTTTAAACCTGCAATCATTTTATAAAGTGTGCTGCAGTTATACAGTACTTGTCTTCTATCCTGGTTCCTGCGGGAGACACCAGATAATTCGGGCAGTCTCTCACATCCTCAGAAAAGTGGACACCCTTCTTGCATTCAGTATATCCTCGGTGCCTGCAGAGGGGGTGTGGCCTAATGACATGTTCTATGCTAATTGTGTCATTTTAGCGACACACCCAATGCAAATAGGTCCCAATTGGGGCATTTTCCCAGTGAGGGGGTGGGACCTTATCATGCAAATAGCCCATCTTTGCCCCCATCCTCGCACACCTGCTTCTCCTCTCCGGGCATCTCCACTGGATGTCTCCCCTGTAACTACACTCAAGTATTACTTAGAGCTGCTTCTCACTCTCACCATGCAGCTTTCCTTATAGGGACTGTCGTCCTTTCTTGTATCACAACTCAGCTTCTCTTTACCAGGGTCGGACTGGGGCACGTAGGGCCCACCGGGCGAATACAGTGGTAGAGGCCCATGTTTAGGGGTGTGGCCAGTCTCTAGAGGTGGTGTGCCCAGCCACCACTTTGCTTTGCCTAACCATTTTGCATGGGTTGGTCTCCTAGACAAATGTAAACAGTAAATACTGTAGTGCATGCATGATAATGTACTAGATTACTGTAATAGCACAGTCTGTAACCTGATCCCTAGAGGAGGGGGTGGGCCCCCAGGCAGTAGGGCCCACCGGTGGTTTCCCCTGTACCCCTGTGGGCCAGTCCAACCCTGCTCTTTACTATATCACAGCTCTGCATCTCTATTTATTACAGCTCTGCATCTCTTTATCACAGCTCTGCATTGCCTTATTTATCACTACTCTGGCTCAAACCTCACAGCTCTGTAGCCCTTCCTCTCAGTCCTCCATCACTTAGGGCTTCATCCCCTCTTTTCCTCTTACCCTGTGAGGTCACATCTCTTGTACGGGTGACCCTTTAACAGGTGAGAGCGCAAGCACTTACCCATCATGCCACCCCCATCTCACAAAACACAGTCACGGATCTAGGGAGCTGCATGGGCACACACACTGACTGCAAGCACACCAGCAAGCAGAAGTAAGTTTTATATTTTTTTCAAAAAGCGACTACATTACTAATGTGGGGCATATGTGTAAGGTGAATTGCTGTGTTAAATTTTTTGTATTATGGGCATAATTAATGTGGGTCATATGTGTAAGGTGCATTACTGTGTGGAATTATGTGTATTATGGGCATTACTGTGGGGTATTATGCAGGGTTGAACTGGCCCACAGGGTAACCCCCCCCACCCCCCCGGAGGGCCCCACTGCCTGAGTGTTGCTGGGTCAGATGCAGAACTAGCGGCGGTGCTAGGGGACACCAGCCAAAATTTCAAAAATATCACTGAACTGGATTTGTACGACAGTACCACTGGACTGGATTTACACAACAGTACCACTGGACTGGATTTATATGCAGTACCACTGGATTTATATGGCAGTACTACCATATTTGTTTGTGCTTACCTCTCAACATGACCCATTCCAGGAGAGTCAAAATGCTTACTACTTGGACTTCCCTCTTAATATATGATTGCTGTCACCTGTGTTGAACTATATAAGTAATAAGAAAGGTATTTCAACACAGGTGATTGCAATCATAACTTAAGAATGAAGTCCAGGCAGAAAGCATTTTGTCCCTCTTGGAATGGATCATGTTGGGATGTATGGATTGTGTATATTAAATTTAAACCAATGGTGTATACTAAATTTAAACTAATACAGTAGTTTAATAATGCCTGAGTACTGTTTAAAGGTCCACGTAATTGCAAGACAACTATATTATAAATATTTTTGCAGTGTAACAAAGACAACTTAAGCAACCTTAAAATACACATAGAAAAATAAAAACTATAATTTATCTTGTCTTATGCAAGAACAGCAGCAGGCTCTGTAATACTTACACACTGGGACAGACTCGGGAGGTCTCTCTCTAGACCCTCATTAGATAACAGGTTACATAGGAGCCAGACGCCCAGGCAAGGAGGAGGAGAAGCTGGAATTCCTGTGTTACTTAAAGCTCTCTCCACCCTCCTATCTCTCCTCTGGGATGAAACCTGATACTCATGTGTTGCTGCCTGCACTGCATACTGTCCTGCTCGCATTCTGGTTGCCAGGTTCTGCTGCTGCATAAGAAGGAAAGCTAGTGATGCCAGTGTGCTCCAGCGGGGAAGCCCCTTGACTAAGGGGAGCCCAGGGTATAGTATGCCCTATGCTCCCCCTCCCCCCTTAATCTGACTATGGGCTTTAAAGAATAGTAAATGAAGATAACAGTCATGGTAGATGTATTAATGGCACTCATTGGGCAGCTGTCATGGATCAGTGCTCACTATCCAATCAGCATAATTAATACATTTTATCTGAGCATTTTATTCATTAGCAATTGTTAAAAGCCTTCATCACTGAAAAGTGAATTTTTCACAAACTGGTGAAGAACTCTGGGTATGCAGAAAAGGGAATTCTGGAATTCCAAATTGCAAAAAAGGGGTTACCAATAAAAAAAAATGTTAGCCTGTAGTTCTGGAGATTTTTGTAAAAATAATACATCTACAAACTCTTCAACTTAATGTGCAATTTGTAGAATGTCAACTTTCAGCAATGAAACAAGATTAGTCTGAGAGGTTTTATTTACTATCATCTTCTACTTCAGATATTATGTAGAATGGGAATCCACATTTTTCCTTTGCTGTGACTAGAGATGTGCGGCGGGCACTATTCGTGTTTCGGTTTTGGATCTGGATCCCCGTTCGTGTTTTGGATCTGGATAGGTTTTGCCAAAACCACCCTTTCGGGTTTTAGTTTTGATTTTGGTTTTGGATCTGGATGATTTAAAAAAAAAAAAAAACATAAAAACAGCTAAAATCACAAAATTTGGGCGTAATTTTGATCCTACGGTATTATTAACATCAATAACATTAATTTCCACTCATTTCCAGTCTATTCTGAACACCTCGCAATATTGATTTTAGGCCTAAAATTTGCACCGAGGTAGCTGTATGACTAAGCTAAACGACACAAGTGTGCGGCACAAACACCTGGCCCATCTGGGAGTGGCACTGCAGTGGCAGACAGGATGCCACTTAAAAAAAACTAGGCCCCAAACAGCACATCATGCAAAGAAGTAAAAGAGGTCCAATGAAGTAGCTGTATGACTAAGCTAAGTGACACAAGTGTGCGGCACAAACACCTGGCCCATCTAGGAGTAGCACTGCAGTGGCAGACAGGATGCCACTTAAAAAAAACTAGACCCCAAACAGCACATCGTGCAAAGAAGTAAAAGAGGTGCAATGAGGTAGCTGTATGACTAAGCTAAGCGATACAAGTGTGCGGCACAAACATCTGGCCCATCTAAGAGTGGCACTGCAGTCCCACTGCACTAATGGCGGATACTGGACACACGTCTAACACCAACATAGCTGTCAAGGCCTCAGTTATCCATTTTGCAACAGGATGATTGCTGTCATATTTCATCTTTCTCGCAAAGGACTGTTTGACAGTCATTTGCTTAGTTGAAGTAGTACAAGTGGTCTTCTGACTTCCCCTCTGGGATGACGAACGACTCCGAGCAGCAACGACAGCAGCGGCAGCAGCAGCAGTAGGAGGAAGTGGTTCTTGATCTTTCCCTATTTTATCCTCCAAATTTTTGTTCTCCATTATTTATCTGGAGTTATATAACAAAATGTAGCACAGGACAGCGTACTTTTACACCACACAGGGCAAACCCTGTAAAAATGATTTGGATTAAATATTAATAACCCCTTTATTTGGAGTAAATAATATACAGCACAGGACAGCACCACTGAACTTATATGGCAGTTCCACTGGACTGGACTTATCTTGCCGTACCACTGGACTTATACGGCAGTATCACTGAACTGGATTTATACGGCAGTACCACTGGACTGGATTTATACGGCTGTACCACTGGATTTGTATGGCAGTACCACTGGGCTGGATTTATATGGCAGTATCACTGGACTTATACGGCAGTACCACTGTACATATACGGTAGTATCACTGGACCTATATGGCAGTGTCACTGGACTTATATGGCAGTACCACTGGACTGGATTTATACGGAAGTATCACTGGACTTATAAGGCAGTACCACTGGACATATACAGCAGTATCCAGGATCACTGGACTTATACGGCAGTATCACTGGACTTATACGGCAGTATCACTGGATTTATACAGCAGCAAAGGGACACCACTACTGGACTGGATTTATACGGCAGTATCACTGGACTTATACGGCAGTACCACTGGACATATACGCAGGCCTGGCGCAACCGCTCAGGGAAGGGATGCAGTGCAGGGAGGCTCTGGGATGGAGAGGCGTTCTCCCTGCTCTGCATCCCTTCCCTGCTGCGCGGTCCTGTCCCCCCTGCTGTTGCTGCTGCTTGTGCCTGTCACTGTATGACAGGCACTGGCAGCGGCGCCAGCAGCATGAAAGGCCTCCTCCCTCCCCTCCCCTGTGTGACAGGACAGCGCTGTGTACGGGACAGAAGGGGCGGACCTACATGGGACGGAAGGGGGCGGGGTTAAATGGGACAGAAGGGGAAGAGCTACACGGACCAGGCTGCTGTACAGAGGGAGACTGGCTTAGGTAAGTAAAGGGTGAGAGAGGTGTGTGTGTGTGTGTGTGTGTGTGTGTGTGTGTGTGTGTGTGTGTGTGTGTGTGTGTGTGAATTTGTGTGTGTGTGTGAGGTGTGTCTGTGTGCGTGCGCTTTATGGACGCTACCACTGGGGTGGGCATTACGTATAATGACGCTACTACTGTGGGGGGGGGGGCATTACATGTAAGGACGCTACTACTACTGGGGGGGCATTACATATAAGGACGTCACTACTACAGGGGGGCCATTACGTGTAACGACGCTACTACTGAGGGGGTCATTACATATAAGGACGATACTACTAGGGGGCATTATGTATAGGATGCTACTATTACTGGGGGGGTATTACATATAACAATGCTACTACTACTGGGGAGAGGGCATTACGTATAAGGATGCTACTATTGGGGGGGCATTATGTATAAGGACGGTACTACTACGGGGGGCGCATTACGTATAAGGACGCTTCTACTACTGGGGGGGCATTATGTATAAGGACGCTTCTACTACTGGGGGGGCATTATGTATAAGGACGCTACTACTACTGGGCGGGGGCATTACGTATAAGGACACTACTACTACTGGGGGGGAATTACGTATAAGGACGCTACTACTACTGGGGGGCAATACGTATAAGGACGCTACTACTACTAGGGGGGAATTACGTATAAGGATGCTACTACTACTGGGGGGGCATTATGTATAAGGATGCTACTACTACTGGGGGCATTATGTATAAGCATGCTACTACTACTGGGGGGGCATTATGCATAAGGATACTGTTACTACTACTGGGGGGGCATTATGCATAAGGATGCTACTACTACTGGGGGGCATTATGTATAAGCATGCTACTACTACTGGGGGGGCATTATGCATAAGGATGCTACTACTACTGGGGGGGCATTATGTATAAGGATGCTACTACTACTGGGGGGCATTATGTATAAGCATGCTACTACTACTGGGGGGGCATTATGTATAAGGATGCTACTACTACTGGGGGTGCACTACGTATAAGGACACTACTACTACTGGTGGTGCACTATGTATAAGGATGCTACTACTACTGGGGTGCATTACATATAAGGACGCTACTACTACTAGGGGGGAATTACGTATAAGGATGCTACTACTACTGGGGGGGCATTATGTATAAGGATGCTACTACTACTGGGGGCATTATGTATAAGCATGCTACTACTACTGGGGGGGCATTATGCATAAGGATACTGTTACTACTACTGGGGGGGCATTATGCATAAGGATGCTACTACTACTGGGGGGCATTATGTATAAGCATGCTACTACTACTGGGGGGGCATTATGCATAAGGATGCTACTACTACTGGGGGGGCATTATGTATAAGGATGCTACTACTACTGGGGGGCATTATGTATAAGCATGCTACTACTACTGGGGGGGCATTATGTATAAGGATGCTACTACTACTGGGGGTGCACTACGTATAAGACACTACTACTACTGGTGGTGCACTATGTATAAGGATGCTACTACTACTGGGGTGCATTACATATAAGGACGCTACTACTACGGGTGGGGCATTACGTATAAGATGAATAAGATTGTGCTACACTGTGGTGTAATTTTGAATGTGGGTACTATTGTGTGGCTATGCCCCTAACTTGTGAGACCACACCCCTTTTCCCGGCGCGCCAAAGGAATATGGGAGGGCGCAAATTTATAGTTTGCAGGGGGGCGCCGAACACCCTAGCACCGGCCCAGCATATACGGCAGTATCACTGGACTTATACGGCAGTACCACTGGACTGGATTTATACAGCAGCACTGGACATATGGCAGCAGAGGACACCCCCACTGTGACTGGACTGATGCAGCACAAGACAGCCCTGGAATGACATACATAAGACAGAGCAGGTCGCCACACCACTTTCCCGCACAGACAGACACTGAGGAGAGAGACACGTCCTCTCGCTACACTCTCCGGGACTGGAGTGAAAATGGCGGCTATGCGCGGCTCCTTATATGGAATCCAAAACCCGCGAGAATCCGACAGCGGGATGATGATGTTTTGCCTCGTTGTGGTTTCCGAGTCTGGCGGTAAGTCCCGAGCCGGGCTCGGGACGTGATGTTCGGTAGGGTTGGTTCTCAGAGAACCGAACCCACTCATCTCTAGATGTGACTACGCCTACCAGTGAAGGAATCTGGGGGAGTTTCCGAGTATCTTCTAAACACTCCTGCCAACCCCCCCACTTCAACAAACCAAAATGTTATTCTCTTTGACAAAGACAGCTTTGTCTCTGGACAGTTGCACTGAGGAGTCAGATGCTAGTTGCCTGTGGGCCACTAATGGGTAAAACCATGTTGCACTGCAGGTGGAGCAGATGTAACATGTGCAGAGAGAGTTAGATTTGGGTGGGATGTTTTCAAACTGAAATCTAAATCGCAGTGTAAAAACAAAGCAGCTGGTATTTACCATGCACAGAAACAATTTAACCCACCCAAAAACGAAATCTCTCTGCACATGTTACATATGTCCCACCTGCAATGCAACATGGTTTTGACCATTAGTGTGCTCTTTTGGTTTGCTAACAAACTTGAATACCCCATGTAGCTGGGCTTTCCAGGGGGGGTCTCAGGCCCGTGGTGAGCTCGAGTTTTCATGAAGAGCTGGGAAGGTTAAGGGGTTCACATAAAAAAGATATGATGGGTTTTCAAAGATGACGCATAGCAGCCTTTACATACATCACCTCAGAAATATCACCTCATTTCATACTCGAGTCAAGCCAATCAGAAAGTGGCAATGACACTATAAATGGCGCTCATACAACATAAACCAACAATAAATACAAATTACCGTGGTTACACCGCAAAAAAATACATCCCTTCAATTAGTTTACAGTCTTTTTTATAACTGTTCTCATCATGGATGCTTACACTTCGTATTTCCTCATGGACATGTAAGAAAGAAAAGCCTGAATGGTGTATTACAGTACGTGCTAATCAAATTGTTTGCAGTGAGATTCTATAATTCCACCAGCGTTAATGTGCATACATCATGAGGAAAGATGCTGTGGAGATAGGGTATTCTGCCACACGTCACACACACTTGGCACACTCCTTGTGTCCAAACACTCACACTCAGTAGCACTGTATCATGTACACCAAGGTTTTATACTGTACTTCAAGCTGGTTCTTATGTCTACACTTTCTCTTTATCATCTGTTGATATTAAAGAGATATTCCTATAGGAAGAATGCAGAGTGGGATCCATTTGGTTCCTTCCAGCCCCCGCAGGGTGGTCTAAGGTTGCGCATTCAAGATCATGGCAGTAGAGAGCCTGGATGGGCCCAGGTACTTTTCAGGGGGTGTGGTCCAATCACAGGAGGCGTGGCCATGCACCCTTAGAAAGAAAATACAGAAAAAATTGTATTTTAAGCGCCTCCGTGACCACACTGCAGCCCAGCACACAGCAGCGTGGGCTGAGGAGAAAAGTTGCAGCTGCTGCTGCTAAGTAAGGAAGGAGGACTTGGGCCACCACTGGGCCCCTCCATCAGACCAGGGCCTGGGTAATTAGTACCCCCCCCCCCCCCACTCCCACCGCTACTGTGCACAGTAACACTGCCAAGATGGAACCCGGCAATTTAAACTCTTACCGCTATTGGCCCTCATTCCGAATAGATCGCTCACTAGCTACTTTTAGCAGCCGTGCAAACGCATAGTCGCCGTCCACCGTGGAGTGTATTTTTGCTTTGCAAATGTGCGAACGCCTGTGCAGCCTAGCTGTGCGGTTTCTGAGTAGCTCTGGACTTACTCAGCCCTTGCGATCACTTCGTGTTTTTAGTCCCGGAATTGACGTCAGACACCCGCCTGCAAACGCTTGGACACGCCTGCATTTTTCCAAACACTCCCAGAAAACGGTCAGTTGCCACCCACAAATGACCTCTTCCTGTCAATCTCCTTGCGATCGCCCGTGCAAATGGATTCTTCGTTAAATCCATATCTCAGCAACATTCCGCTGTGTACCCGCAAGACGCTCATGCGCATTGCAGTGCATACACATGCGCAGTAGAGATGAGCGCCTGAAATTTTTCGGGTTTTGTGTTTTGGTTTTGGGTTCGGTTCCGCGGCCGTGTTTTGGGTTCGAACGCGTTTTGGCAAAACCTCACCGAATTTTTTTTGTCGGATTCGGGTGTGTTTTGGATTCGGGTGTTTTTTTCAAAAAACACTAAAAAACAGCTTAAATCATAGAATTTGGGGGTCATTTTGATCCCAAAGTATTATTAACCTCAAAAACCATAATTTACACTCATTTTCAGTCTATTCTGAATACCTCACACCTCACAATATTATTTTTAGTCCTAAAATTTGCACCGAGGTCGCTGTGTGAGTAAGATAAGCGACCCTAGTGGCCGACACAAACACCGGGCCCATCTAGGAGTGGCACTGCAGTGTCACGCAGGATGTCCATTCCAAAAAACCCTCCCCAAACAGCACATGACGCAAAGAAAAAAAGAGGCGCAATGAGGTAGCTGTGTGAGTAAGATTAGCGACCCTAGTGGCCGACACAAACACCGGGCCCATCTAGGAGTGGCACTGCAGTGTCACGCAGGATGGCCCTTCCAAAAAACCCTCCCCAAACAGCACATGACGCAAAGAAAAAAAGAGGCGCAATGAGGTAGCTGTGTGAGTAAGATTAGCGACCCTAGTGGCCGACACAAACACCGGGCCCATCTAGGAGTGGCACTGCAGTGTCACGCAGGATGTCCCTTCCAAAAAACCCTCCCCAAACAGCACATGACGCAAAGAAAAAAAGAGGCGCAATGAGGTAGCTGTGTGAGTAAGATTAGCGACCCTAGTGGCCGACACAAACACCGGGCCCATCTAGGAGTGGCACTGCAGTGTCACGCAGGATGTCCCTTCCAAAAAACCCTCCCCAAACAGCACATGACGCAAAGAAAAAAAGAGGCGCAATGAGGTAGCTGACTGTGTGAGTAAGATTAGCGACCCTAGTGGCCGACACAAACACCGGGCCCATCTAGGAGTGGCACTGCAGTGTCACGCAGGATGTCCCTTCCAAAAAACCCTCCCCAATCAGCACATGATGCAAAGAAAAAGAAAAGAAAAAAGAGGTGCAAGATGGAATTGTCCTTGGGCCCTCCCACCCACCCTTATGTTGTATAAACAAAACAGGACATGCACACTTTAACCAACCCATCATTTCAGTGACAGGGTCTGCCACACGACTGTGACTGATATGACGGGTTGGTTTGGACCCCCCCCAAAAAAGAAGCAATTAATCTCTCCTTGCACAAACTGGCTCTACAGAGGCAAGATGTCCACCTCATCTTCACCCTCCGATACATCACCGTGTACATCCCCCTCCTCACAGATTATCAATTCGTCCCCACTGGAATCCACCATCTCAGCTCCCTGTGTACTTTGTGGAGGCAATTGCTGCTGGTCAATGTCTCCGCGGAGGAATTGATTATAATTCATTTTAATGAACATCATCTTCTCCACATTTTCTGGATGTAACCTCGTACGCCGATTGCTGACAAGGTGAGTGGCGGCACTAAACACTCTTTCGGAGTACACACTTGTGGGAGGGCAACTTAGGTAGAATAAAGCCAGTTTGTGCAAGGGCCTCCAAATTGCCTCTTTTTCCTGCCAGTATAAGTACGGACTGTGTGACGTGCCTACTTGGATGCGGTCACTCATATAATCCTCCACCATTCTATCAATGTTGAGAGAATCATATGCAGTGACAGTAGACGACATGTCCGTAATCGTTGTCAGGTCCTTCAGTCCGGACCAGATGTCAGCATCAGCAGTCGCTCCAGACTGCCCTGCATCACCGCCAGCGGGTGGGCTCGGAATTCTGAGCCTTTTCCTCGCACCCCCAGTTGCGGGAGAATGTGAAGGAGGAGATGTTGACAGGTCGCGTTCCGCTTGACTTGACAATTTTGTCACCAGCAGGTCTTTCAACCCCAGCAGACTTGTGTCTGCCGGAAAGAGAGATCCAAGGTAGGCTTTAAATCTAGGATCGAGCACGGTGGCCAAAATGTAGTGCTCTGATTTCAACAGATTGACCACCCGTGAATCCTTGTTAAGCGAATTAAGGGCTGCATCCACAAGTCCCACATGCCTAGCGGAATCGCTCCCTTTTAGCTCCTTCTTCAATGCCTCCAGCTTCTTCTGCAAAAGCCTGATGAGGGGAATGACCTGACTCAGGCTGGCAGTGTCTGAACTGACTTCACGTGTGGCAAGTTCAAAGGGCATCAGAACCTTGCACAACGTTGAAATCATTCTCCACTGCACTTGAGACAGGTGCATTCCACCTCCTATATCGTGCTCAATTGTATAGGCTTGAATGGCCTTTTGCTGCTCCTCCAACCTCTGAAGCATATAGAGGGTTGAATTCCACCTCGTTACCACTTCTTGCTTCAGATGATGGCAGGGCAGGTTCAGTAGTTTTTGGTGGTGCTCCAGTCTTCTGTACGTGGTGCCTGTACGCCGAAAGTGTCCCGCAATTTTTCTGGCCACCGACAGCATCTCTTGCACGCCCCTGTCGTTTTTTAAAAAATTCTGCACCACCAAATTCAAGGTATGTGCAAAACATGGGACGTGCTGGAATTTGCCCATATTTAATGCACACACAATATTGCTGGCGTTGTCCGATGCAACAAATCCACAGGAGAGTCCAATTGGGGTAAGCCATTCCGCGATGATCTTCCTCAGTTGCCGTAAGAGGTTTTCAGCTGTGTGCGTATTCTGGAAAGCGGTGATACAAAGCGTAGCCTGCCTAGGAAAGAGTTGGCGTTTGCGAGATGCTGCTACTGGTGCCGCCGCTGCTGTTCTTGCGGCGGGAGTCCATACATCTACCCAGTGGGCTGTCACAGTCATATAGTCCTGACCCTGCCCTGCTCCACTTGTCCACATGTCCGTGGTTAAGTGGACATTGGGTACAACTGCATTTTTTAGGACACTGGTGAGTCTTTTTCTGACGTCCGTGTACATTCTCGGTATCGCCTGCCTAGAGAAGTGGAACCTAGATGGTATTTGGTAACGGGGGCACACTGCCTCAATAAATTGTCTAGTTCCCTGTGAACTAACGGCGGATACCGGACGCACGTCTAACACCAACATAGTTGTCAAGGCCTCAGTTATCCGCTTTGCAGTAGGATGACT
Organism: Pseudophryne corroboree; assembly: GCF_028390025.1. Taxonomy (NCBI): domain Eukaryota; kingdom Metazoa; phylum Chordata; class Amphibia; order Anura; family Myobatrachidae; genus Pseudophryne; species Pseudophryne corroboree. The sequence goes on along the minus strand of NC_086450.1, from coordinate 87,071,228 downwards.
GCTGTGATATTTCATCTTCCTCGCAAAGGACTGTTGAACAGTCAATTGCTTACTGGAAGTAGTACAAGTGGGCTTACGACTTCCCCTCTGGGATGACCATCGACTCCCAGCGGCAACAACAGCAGCGCCAGCAGCAGTAGGCGTTACACGCAAGGATGCATCAGAGGAATCCCAGGCAGGAGAGGACTCGTCAGAATTGCCAGTGACATGGCCTGCAGGACTATTGGCATTCCTGGGGAAGGAGGAAATTGACACTGAGGGAGTTGGTGGGGTGGTTTGCGTGAGCTTGGTTACAAGAGGAAGGGATTTACTGGTCAGTGGACTGCTTCCGCTGTCACCCAAAGTTTTTGAACTTGTCACTGACTTATTATGAATGCGCTGCAGGTGACGTATAAGGGAGGATGTTCCGAGGTGGTTAACGTCCTTACCCCTACTTATTACAGCTTGACAAAGGGAACACACGGCTTGACACCTGTTGTCCGCATTTCTGGTGAAATACCTCCACACCGAAGAGCTGATTTTTTTGGTATTTTCACCTGGCATGTCAACGGCCATATTCCTCCCACGGACAACAGGTGTCTCCCCGGGTGCCTGACTTAAACAAACCACCTCACCATCAGAATCCTCCTGGTCAATTTCCTCCCCAGCGCCAGCAACACCCATATCCTCCTCATCCTGGTGTACTTCAACACTGACATCTTCAATCTGACTATCAGGAACTGGACTGCGGGTGCTCCTTCCAGCACTTGCAGGGGGCGTGCAAATGGTGGAAGGCGCATGCTCTTCACGTCCAGTGTTGGGAAGGTCAGGCATCGCAACCGACACAATTGGACTCTCCTTGTGGATTTGGGATTTCGAAGAATGCACAGTTCTTTGCTGTGCTGCTTTTGCCAGCTTGAGTCTTTTCATTTTTCTAGCGAGAGGCTGAGTGCTTCCATCCTCATGTGAAGCTGAACCACTAGCCATGAACATAGGCCAGGGCCTCAGCCGTTCCTTGCCACTCCGTGTGGTAAATGGCATATTGGCAAGTTTACGCTTCTCCTCCGACAATTTTATTTTAGGTTTTGGAGTCCTTTTTTTACTGATATTTGGTGTTTTGGATTTGACATGCTCTGTACTATGACATTGGGCATCGGCCTTGGCAGACGACGTTGCTGGCATTTCATCGTCTCGGCCATGACTAGTGGCAGCAGCTTCAGCACGAGGTGGAAGTGGATCTTGATCTTTCCCTAATTTTGGAACCTCAACATTTTTGTTCTCCATATTTTAATAGGCACAACTAAAAGGCACCTCAGGTAAACAATGGAGATGGATGGATTGGATACTAGTATACAATTATGGACGGGCTGCCGAGTGCCGACACAGAGGTAGCCACAGCCGTGAACTACCGCACTGTACTGTGTCTGCTGCTAATATATAGACTGGTTGATAAAGAGATAGTATACTCGTAACTAGTATGTATGTATAAAGAAAGAAAAAAAAACCACGGTTAGGTGGTATATACAATTATGGACGGGCTGCCGAGTGCCGACACAGAGGTAGCCACAGCCGTGAACTACCGCACTGTACTGTGTCTGCTGCTAATATATAGACTGGTTGATAAAGAGATAGTATACTCGTAACTAGTATGTATGTATAAAGAAAGAAAAAAAAACCACGGTTAGGTGGTATATACAATTATGGACGGGCTGCCGAGTGCCGACACAGAGGTAGCCACAGCCGTGAACTACCGCACTGTACTGTGTCTGCTGCTAATATAGACTGGTTGATAAAGAGATAGTATACTCGTAACTAGTATGTATGTATAAAGAAAGAAAAAAAAACCACGGTTAGGTGGTATATACAATTATGGACGGGCTGCCGAGTGCCGACACAGAGGTAGCCACAGCCGTGAACTACCGCACTGTACTGTGTCTGCTGCTAATATATAGACTGGTTGATAAAGAGATAGTATACTCGTAACTAGTATGTATGTATAAAGAAAGAAAAAAAAACCACGGTTAGGTGGTATATACAATTATGGACGGGCTGCCGAGTGCCGACACAGAGGTAGCCACAGCCGTGAACTACCGCACTGTACTGTGTCTGCTGCTAATATAGACTGGTTGATAAAGAGATAGTATACTCGTAACTAGTATGTATGTATAAAGAAAGAAAAAAAAACCACGGTTAGGTGGTATATACAATTATGGACGGGCTGCCGAGTGCCGACACAGAGGTAGCCACAGCCGTGAACTACCGCACTGTACTGTGTCTGCTGCTAATATATAGACTGGTTGATAAAGAGATAGTATACTCGTAACTAGTATGTATGTATAAAGAAAGAAAAAAAAACCACGGTTAGGTGGTATATACAATTATGGACGGGCTGCCGAGTGCCGACACAGAGGTAGCCACAGCCGTGAACTACCGCACTGTACTGTGTCTGCTGCTAATATAGACTGGTTGATAAAGAGATAGTATACTCGTAACTAGTATGTATGTATAAAGAAAGAAAAAAAAAACACGGTTAGGTGGTATATACAATTATGGACGGGCTGCCGAGTGCCGACACAGAGGTAGCCACAGCCGTGAACTACCGCACTGTACTGTGTCTGCTGCTAATATAGACTGGTTGATAAAGAGATAGTATACTCGTAACTAGTATGACTGTAAAGAAAGAAAAAAAACCACGGTTAGGTGGTATATACAATTATGGACGGGCTGCCGAGTGCCGACACAGAGGTAGCCACAGCCGTGAACTACCGCACTGTACTGTGTCTGCTGCTAATATATAGACTGGTTGATAAAGAGATAGTATACTCGTAACTAGTATGTATGTATAAAGAAAGAAAAAAAAACCACGGTTAGGTGGTATATACAATTATGGACGGGCTGCCGAGTGCCGACACAGAGGTAGCCACAGCCGTGAACTACCGCACTGTACTGTGTCTGCTGCTAATATATAGACTGGTTGATAAAGAGATAGTATACTCGTAACTAGTATGTATGTATAAAGAAAGAAAAAAAAACCACGGTTAGGTGGTATATACAATTATGGACGGGCTGCCGAGTGCCGACACAGAGGTAGCCACAGCCGTGAACTACCGCACTGTACTGTGTCTGCTGCTAATATAGACTGGTTGATAAAGAGATAGTATACTCGTAACTAGTATGTATGTATAAAGAAAGAAAAAAAAAACACGGTTAGGTGGTATATACAATTATGGACGGGCTGCCGAGTGCCGACACAGAGGTAGCCACAGCCGTGAACTACCGCACTGTACTGTGTCTGCTGCTAATATAGACTGGTTGATAAAGAGATAGTATACTCGTAACTAGTATGACTATAAAGAAAGAAAAAAAAACCACGGTTAGGTGGTATATACAATTATGGACGGGCTGCCGAGTGCCGACACAGAGGTAGCCACAGCCGTGAACTACCGCACTGTACTGTGTCTGCTGCTAATATATAGACTGGTTGATAAAGAGATAGTATACTCGTAACTAGAGATGAGCGCCTGAAATTTTTCGGGTTTTGTGTTTTGGTTTTGGGTTCGGTTCCGCGGCCGTGTTTTGGGTTCGAACGCGTTTTGGCAAAACCTCACCAAATTTTTTTTGTCGGATTCGGGTGTGTTTTGGATTCGGGTGTTTTTTTCAAAAAACACTAAAAAACAGCTTAAATCATAGAATTTGGGGGTCATTTTGATCCCAAAGTATTATTAACCTCAAAAACCATAATTTACACTCATTTTCAGTCTATTCTGAATACCTCACACCTCACAATATTATTTTTAGTCCTAAAATTTGCACCGAGGTCGCTGTGTGAGTAAGATAAGCGACCCTAGTGGCCGACACAAACACCGGGCCCATCTAGGAGTGGCACTGCAGTGTCACGCAGGATGTCCCTTCCAAAAAACCCTCCCCAAACAGCACATGACGCAAAGAAAAAAAGAGGCGCAATGAGGTAGCTGTCTGAGTAAGATTAGCGACCCTAGTGGCCGACACAAACACCGGGCCCATCTAGGAGTGGCACTGCAGTGTCACGCAGGATGTCCCTTCCAAAAAACCCTCCCCAAACAGCACATGACGCAAAGAAAAAAAGAGGCGCAATGAGGTAGCTGACTGTGTGAGTAAGATTAGCGACCCTAGTGGCCGACACAAACACCGGGCCCATCTAGGAGTGGCACTGCAGTGTCACGCAGGATGTCCCTTCCAAAAAACCCTCCCCAATCAGCACATGATGCAAAGAAAAAGAAAAGAAAAAAGAGGTGCAAGATGGAATTGTCCTTGGGCCCTCCCACCCACCCTTATGTTGTATAAACAAAACAGGACATGCACACTTTAACCAACCCATCATTTCAGTGACAGGGTCTGCCACACGACTGTGACTGATATGACGGGTTGGTTTGGACCCCCCCCAAAAAAGAAGCAATTAATCTCTCCTTGCACAAACTGGCTCTACAGAGGCAAGATGTCCACCTCATCTTCACCCTCCGATATATCACCGTGTACATCCCCCTCCTCACAGATTATCAATTCGTCCCCACTGGAATCCACCATCTCAGCTCCCTGTGTACTTTGTGGAGGCAATTGCTGCTGGTCAATGTCTCCGCGGAGGAATTGATTATAATTCATTTTAATGAACATCATCTTCTCCACATTTTCTGGATGTAACCTCGTACGCCGATTGCTGACAAGGTGAGCGGCGGCACTAAACACTCTTTCGGAGTACACACTTGTGGGAGGGCAACTTAGGTAGAATAAAGCCAGTTTGTGCAAGGGCCTCCAAATTGCCTCTTTTTCCTGCCAGTATAAGTACGGACTGTGTGACGTGCCTACTTGGATGCGGTCACTCATATAATCCTCCACCATTCTATCAATGTTGAGAGAATCATATGCAGTGACAGTAGACGACATGTCCGTAATCGTTGTCAGGTCCTTCAGTCCGGACCAGATGTCAGCATCAGCAGTCGCTCCAGACTGCCCTGCATCACCGCCAGCGGGTGGGCTCGGAATTCTGAGCCTTTTCCTCGCACCCCCAGTTGCGGGAGAATGTGAAGGAGGAGATGTTGACAGGTCGCGTTCCGCTTGACTTGACAATTTTGTCACCAGCAGGTCTTTCAACCCCAGCAGACTTGTGTCTGCCGGAAAGAGAGATCCAAGGTAGGCTTTAAATCTAGGATCGAGCACGGTGGCCAAAATGTAGTGCTCTGATTTCAACAGATTGACCACCCGTGAATCCTTGTTAAGCGAATTAAGGGCTGCATCCACAAGTCCCACATGCCTAGCGGAATCGCTCCCTTTTAGCTCCTTCTTCAATGCCTCCAGCTTCTTCTGCAAAAGCCTGATGAGGGGAATGACCTGACTCAGGCTGGCAGTGTCTGAACTGACTTCACGTGTGGCAAGTTCAAAGGGCATCAGAACCTTGCACAACGTTGAAATCATTCTCCACTGCACTTGAGACAGGTGCATTCCACCTCCTATATCGTGCTCAATTGTATAGGCTTGAATGGCCTTTTGCTGCTCCTCCAACCTCTGAAGCATATAGAGGGTTGAATTCCACCTCGTTACCACTTCTTGCTTCAGATGATGGCAGGGCAGGTTCAGTAGTTTTTGGTGGTGCTCCAGTCTTCTGTACGTGGTGCCTGTACGCCGAAAGTGTCCCGCAATTTTTCTGGCCACCGACAGCATCTCTTGCACGCCCCTGTCGTTTTTTAAAAAATTCTGCACCACCAAATTCAAGGTATGTGCAAAACATGGGACGTGCTGGAATTTGCCCATATTTAATGCACACACAATATTGCTGGCGTTGTCCGATGCAACAAATCCACAGGAGAGTCCAATTGGGGTAAGCCATTCCGCGATGATCTTCCTCAGTTGCCGTAAGAGGTTTTCAGCTGTGTGCGTATTCTGGAAAGCGGTGATACAAAGCGTAGCCTGCCTAGGAAAGAGTTGGCGTTTGCGAGATGCTGCTACTGGTGCCGCCGCTGCTGTTCTTGCGGCGGGAGTCCATACATCTACCCAGTGGGCTGTCACAGTCATATAGTCCTGACCCTGCCCTGCTCCACTTGTCCACATGTCCGTGGTTAAGTGGACATTGGGTACAACTGCATTTTTTAGGACACTGGTGAGTCTTTTTCTGACGTCCGTGTACATTCTCGGTATCGCCTGCCTAGAGAAGTGGAACCTAGATGGTATTTGGTAACGGGGGCACACTGCCTCAATAAATTGTCTAGTTCCCTGTGAACTAACGGCGGATACCGGACGCACGTCTAACACCAACATAGTTGTCAAGGCCTCAGTTATCCGCTTTGCAGTAGGATGACTGCTGTGATATTTCATCTTCCTCGCAAAGGACTGTTGAACAGTCAATTGCTTACTGGAAGTAGTACAAGTGGGCTTACGACTTCCCCTCTGGGATGACCATCGACTCCCAGCGGCAACAACAGCAGCGCCAGCAGCAGTAGGCGTTACACGCAAGGATGCATCGGAGGAATCCCAGGCAGGAGAGGACTCGTCAGAATTGCCAGTGACATGGCCTGCAGGACTATTGGCATTCCTGGGGAAGGAGGAAATTGACACTGAGGGAGTTGGTGGGGTGGTTTGCGTGAGCTTGGTTACAAGAGGAAGGGATTTACTGGTCAGTGGACTGCTTCCGCTGTCACCCAAAGTTTTTGAACTTGTCACTGACTTATTATGAATGCGCTGCAGGTGACGTATAAGGGAGGATGTTCCGAGGTGGTTAACGTCCTTACCCCTACTTATTACAGCTTGACAAAGGGAACACACGGCTTGACACCTGTTGTCCGCATTTCTGGTGAAATACCTCCACACCGAAGAGCTGATTTTTTTGGTATTTTCACCTGGCATGTCAACGGCCATATTCCTCCCACGGACAACAGGTGTCTCCCCGGGTGCCTGACTTAAACAAACCACCTCACCATCAGAATCCTCCTGGTCAATTTCCTCCCCAGCGCCAGCAACACCCATATCCTCCTCATCCTGGTGTACTTCAACACTGACATCTTCAATCTGACTATCAGGAACTGGACTGCGGGTGCTCCTTCCAGCACTTGCAGGGGGCGTGCAAATGGTGGAAGGCGCATGCTCTTCACGTCCAGTGTTGGGAAGGTCAGGCATCGCAACCGACACAATTGGACTCTCCTTGTGGATTTGGGATTTCGAAGAATGCACAGTTCTTTGCTGTGCTGCTTTTGCCAGCTTGAGTCTTTTCATTTTTCTAGCGAGAGGCTGAGTGCTTCCATCCTCATGTGAAGCTGAACCACTAGCCATGAACATAGGCCAGGGCCTCAGCCGTTCCTTGCCACTCCGTGTGGTAAATGGCATATTGGCAAGTTTACGCTTCTCCTCCGACAATTTTATTTTAGGTTTTGGAGTCCTTTTTTTACTGATATTTGGTGTTTTGGATTTGACATGCTCTGTACTATGACATTGGGCATCGGCCTTGGCAGACGACGTTGCTGGCATTTCATCGTCTCGGCCATGACTAGTGGCAGCAGCTTCAGCACGAGGTGGAAGTGGATCTTGATCTTTCCCTAATTTTGGAACCTCAACATTTTTGTTCTCCATATTTTAATAGGCACAACTAAAAGGCACCTCAGGTAAACAATGGAGATGGATGGATTGGATACTAGTATACAATTATGGACGGGCTGCCGAGTGCCGACACAGAGGTAGCCACAGCCGTGAACTACCGCACTGTACTGTGTCTGCTGCTAATATATAGACTGGTTGATAAAGAGATAGTATACTCGTAACTAGTATGTATGTATAAAGAAAGAAAAAAAAACCACGGTTAGGTGGTATATACAATTATGGACGGGCTGCCGAGTGCCGACACAGAGGTAGCCACAGCCGTGAACTACCGCACTGTACTGTGTCTGCTGCTAATATATAGACTGGTTGATAAAGAGATAGTATACTCGTAACTAGTATGTATGTATAAAGAAAGAAAAAAAAACCACGGTTAGGTGGTATATACAATTATGGACGGGCTGCCGAGTGCCGACACAGAGGTAGCCACAGCCGTGAACTACCGCACTGTACTGTGTCTGCTGCTAATATAGACTGGTTGATAAAGAGATAGTATACTCGTAACTAGTATGTATGTATAAAGAAAGAAAAAAAAACCACGGTTAGGTGGTATATACAATTATGGACGGGCTGCCGAGTGCCGACACAGAGGTAGCCACAGCCGTGAACTACCGCACTGTACTGTGTCTGCTGCTAATATATAGACTGGTTGATAAAGAGATAGTATACTCGTAACTAGTATGTATGTATAAAGAAAGAAAAAAAAACCACGGTTAGGTGGTATATACAATTATGGACGGGCTGCCGAGTGCCGACACAGAGGTAGCCACAGCCGTGAACTACCGCACTGTACTGTGTCTGCTGCTAATATAGACTGGTTGATAAAGAGATAGTATACTCGTAACTAGTATGTATGTATAAAGAAAGAAAAAAAAAACACGGTTAGGTGGTATATACAATTATGGACGGGCTGCCGAGTGCCGACACAGAGGTAGCCACAGCCGTGAACTACCGCACTGTACTGTGTCTGCTGCTAATATATAGACTGGTTGATAAAGAGATAGTATACTCGTAACTAGTATGTATGTATAAAGAAAGAAAAAAAAAACCACGGTTAGGTGGTATATACAATTATGGACGGGCTGCCGAGTGCCGACACAGAGGTAGCCACAGCCGTGAACTACCGCACTGTACTGTGTCTGCTGCTAATATAGACTGGTTGATAAAGAGATAGTATACTCGTAACTAGTAAGTATGTATAAAGAAAGAAAAAAAAAACACGGTTAGGTGGTATATACAATTATGGACGGGCTGCCGAGTGCCGACACAGAGGTAGCCACAGCCGTGAACTACCGCACTGTACTGTGTCTGCTGCTAATATAGACTGGTTGATAAAGAGATAGTATACTCGTAACTAGTATGACTATAAAGAAAGAAAAAAAAACCACGGTTAGGTGGTATATACAATTATGGACGGGCTGCCGAGTGCCGACACAGAGGTAGCCACAGCCGTGAACTACCGCACTGTACTGTGTCTGCTGCTAATATATAGACTGGTTGATAAAGAGATAGTATACTCGTAACTAGTATGTATGTATAAAGAAAGAAAAAAAAACCACGGTTAGGTGGTATATACAATTATGGACGGGCTGCCGAGTGCCGACACAGAGGTAGCCACAGCCGTGAACTACCGCACTGTACTGTGTCTGCTGCTAATATATAGACTGGTTGATAAAGAGATAGTATACTCGTAACTAGTATGTATGTATAAAGAAAGAAAGAAAAACCACGGTTAGGTGGTATATACAATTATGGACGGGCTGCCGAGTGCCGACACAGAGGTAGCCACAGCCGTGAACTACCGCACTGTACTGTGTCTGCTGCTAATATAGACTGGTTGATAAAGAGATAGTATACTCGTAACTAGTATGTATGTATAAAGAAAGAAAAAAAAAACACGGTTAGGTGGTATATACAATTATGGACGGGCTGCCGAGTGCCGACACAGAGGTAGCCACAGCCGTGAACTACCGCACTGTACTGTGTCTGCTGCTAATATAGACTGGTTGATAAAGAGATAGTATACTCGTAACTAGTATGACTATAAAGAAAGAAAAAAAAACCACGGTTAGGTGGTATATACAATTATGGACGGGCTGCCGAGTGCCGACACAGAGGTAGCCACAGCCGTGAACTACCGCACTGTACTGTGTCTGCTGCTAATATATAGACTGGTTGATAAAGAGATAGTATACTCGTAACTAGTATGTATGTATAAAGAAAGAAAAAAAAACCACGGTTAGGTGGTATATACAATTATGGACGGGCTGCCGAGTGCCGACACAGAGGTAGCCACAGCCGTGAACTACCGCACTGTACTGTGTCTGCTGCTAATATAGACTGGTTGATAAAGAGATAGTATACTCGTAACTAGTATGTATGTATAAAGAAAGAAAAAAAAAACACGGTTAGGTGGTATATACAATTATGGACGGGCTGCCGAGTGCCGACACAGAGGTAGCCACAGCCGTGAACTACCGCACTGTACTGTGTCTGCTGCTAATATAGACTGGTTGATAAAGAGATAGTATACTCGTAACTAGTATGACTATAAAGAAAGAAAAAAAAACCACGGTTAGGTGGTATATACAATTATGGACGGGCTGCCGAGTGCCGACACAGAGGTAGCCACAGCCGTGAACTACCGCACTGTACTGTGTCTGCTGCTAATATATAGACTGGTTGATAAAGAGATAGTATACTCGTAACTAGTATGTATGTATAAAGAAAGAAAAAAAAACCACGGTTAGGTGGTATATACAATTATGGACGGGCTGCCGAGTGCCGACACAGAGGTAGCCACAGCCGTGAACTACCGCACTGTACTGTGTCTGCTGCTAATATATAGACTGGTTGATAAAGAGATAGTATACTCGTAACTAGTATGTATGTATAAAGAAAGAAAGAAAAACCACGGTTAGGTGGTATATACAATTATGGACGGGCTGCCGAGTGCCGACACAGAGGTAGCCACAGCCGTGAACTACCGCACTGTACTGTGTCTGCTGCTAATATAGACTGGTTGATAAAGAGATAGTATACTCGTAACTAGTATGTATGTATAAAGAAAGAAAAAAAAAACACGGTTAGGTGGTATATACAATTATGGACGGGCTGCCGAGTGCCGACACAGAGGTAGCCACAGCCGTGAACTACCGCACTGTACTGTGTCTGCTGCTAATATAGACTGGTTGATAAAGAGATAGTATACTCGTAACTAGTATGACTATAAAGAAAGAAAAAAAAACCACGGTTAGGTGGTATATACAATTATGGACGGGCTGCCGAGTGCCGACACAGAGGTAGCCACAGCCGTGAACTACCGCACTGTACTGTGTCTGCTGCTAATATATAGACTGGTTGATAAAGAGATAGTATACTCGTAACTAGAGATGAGCGCCTGAAATTTTTCGGGTTTTGTGTTTTGGTTTTGGGTTCGGTTCCGCGGCCGTGTTTTGGGTTCGAACGCGTTTTGGCAAAACCTCACCGAATTTTTTTTGTCGGATTCGGGTGTGTTTTGGATTCGGGTGTTTTTTTCAAAAAACACTAAAAAACAGCTTAAATCATAGAATTTGGGGGTCATTTTGATCCCAAAGTATTATTAACCTCAAAAACCATAATTTACACTCATTTTCAGTCTATTCTGAATACCTCACACCTCACAATATTATTTTTAGTCCTAAAATTTGCACCGAGGTCGCTGTGTGAGTAAGATAAGCGACCCTAGTGGCCGACACAAACACCGGGCCCATCTAGGAGTGGCACTGCAGTGTCACGCAGGATGTCCCTTCCAAAAAACCCTCCCCAAACAGCACATGACGCAAAGAAAAAAAGAGGCGCAATGAGGTAGCTGTCTGAGTAAGATTAGCGACCCTAGTGGCCGACACAAACACCGGGCCCATCTAGGAGTGGCACTGCAGTGTCACGCAGGATGTCCCTTCCAAAAAACCCTCCCCAAACAGCACATGACGCAAAGAAAAAAAGAGGCGCAATGAGGTAGCTGACTGTGTGAGTAAGATTAGCGACCCTAGTGGCCGACACAAACACCGGGCCCATCTAGGAGTGGCACTGCAGTGTCACGCAGGATGTCCCTTCCAAAAAACCCTCCCCAATCAGCACATGATGCAAAGAAAAAGAAAAGAAAAAAGAGGTGCAAGATGGAATTGTCCTTGGGCCCTCCCACCCACCCTTATGTTGTATAAACAAAACAGGACATGCACACTTTAACCAACCCATCATTTCAGTGACAGGGTCTGCCACACGACTGTGACTGATATGACGGGTTGGTTTGGACCCCCCCCAAAAAAGAAGCAATTAATCTCTCCTTGCACAAACTGGCTCTACAGAGGCAAGATGTCCACCTCATCTTCACCCTCCGATATATCACCGTGTACATCCCCCTCCTCACAGATTATCAATTCGTCCCCACTGGAATCCACCATCTCAGCTCCCTGTGTACTTTGTGGAGGCAATTGCTGCTGGTCAATGTCTCCGCGGAGGAATTGATTATAATTCATTTTAATGAACATCATCTTCTCCACATTTTCTGGATGTAACCTCGTACGCCGATTGCTGACAAGGTGAGCGGCGGCACTAAACACTCTTTCGGAGTACACACTTGTGGGAGGGCAAGTTAGGTAGAATAAAGCCAGTTTGTGCAAGGGCCTCCAAATTGCCTCTTTTTCCTGCCAGTATAAGTACGGACTGTGTGACGTGCCTACTTGGATGCGGTCACTCATATAATCCTCCACCATTCTATCAATGTTGAGAGAATCATATGCAGTGACAGTAGACGACATGTCCGTAATCGTTGTCAGGTCCTTCAGTCCGGACCAGATGTCAGCATCAGCAGTCGCTCCAGACTGCCCTGCATCACCGCCAGCGGGTGGGCTCGGAATTCTGAGCCTTTTCCTCGCACCCCCAGTTGCGGGAGAATGTGAAGGAGGAGATGTTGACAGGTCGCGTTCCGCTTGACTTGACAATTTTGTCACCAGCAGGTCTTTCAACCCCAGCAGACCTGTGTCTGCCGGAAAGAGAGATCCAAGGTAGGCTTTAAATCTAGGATCGAGCACGGTGGCCAAAATGTAGTGCTCTGATTTCAACAGATTGACCACCCGTGAATCCTTGTTAAGCGAATTAAGGGCTGCATCCACAAGTCCCACATGCCTAGCGGAATCGCTCCCTTTTAGCTCCTTCTTCAATGCCTCCAGCTTCTTCTGCAAAAGCCTGATGAGGGGAATGACCTGACTCAGGCTGGCAGTGTCTGAACAGACTTCACGTGTGGCAAGTTCAAAGGGCATCAGAACCTTGCACAACGTTGAAATCATTCTCCACTGCACTTGAGACAGGTGCATTCCACCTACTATATCGTGCTCAATTGTATAGGCTTGAATGGCCTTTTGCTGCTCCTCCAACCTCTGAAGCATATAGAGGGTTGAATTCCACCTCGTTACCACTTCTTGCTTCAGATGATGGCAGGGCAGGTTCAGTAGTTTTTGGTGGTGCTCCAGTCTTCTGTACGTGGTGCCTGTACGCCGAAAGTGTCCCGCAATTTTTCTGGCCACCGACAGCATCTCTTGCACGCCCCTGTCGTTTTTTAAAAAATTCTGCACCACCAAATTCAAGGTATGTGCAAAACATGGGACGTGCTGGAATTTGCCCATATTTAATGCACACACAATATTGCTGGCGTTGTCCGATGCCACAAATCCACAGGAGAGTCCAATTGGGGTAAGCCATTCCGCGATGATCTTCCTCAGTTGCCGTAAGAGGTTTTCAGCTGTGTGCGTATTCTGGAAAGCGGTGATACAAAGCGTAGCCTGCCTAGGAAAGAGTTGGCGTTTGCGAGATGCTGCTACTGGTGCCGCCGCTGCTGTTCTTGCGGCGGGAGTCCATACATCTACCCAGTGGGCTGTCACAGTCATATAGTCCTGACCCTGCCCTGCTCCACTTGTCCACATGTCCGTGGTTAAGTGGACATTGGGTACAACTGCATTTTTTAGGACACTGGTGAGTCTTTTTCTGACGTCCGTGTACATTCTCGGTATCGCCTGCCTAGAGAAGTGGAACCTAGATGGTATTTGGTAACGGGGGCACACTGCCTCAATAAATTGTCTAGTTCCCTGTGAACTAACGGCGGATACCGGACGCACGTCTAACACCAACATAGTTGTCAAGGACTCAGTTATCCGCTTTGCAGTAGGATGACTGCTGTGATATTTCATCTTCCTCGCAAAGGACTGTTGAACAGTCAATTGCTTACTGGAAGTAGTACAAGTGGGCTTACGACTTCCCCTCTGGGATGACCATCGACTCCCAGCGGCAACAACAGCAGCGCCAGCAGCAGTAGGCGTTACACGCAAGGATGCATCGGAGGAATCCCAGGCAGGAGAGGACTCGTCAGAATTGCCAGTGACATGGCCTGCAGGACTATTGGCATTCCTGGGGAAGGAGGAAATTGACACTGAGGGAGTTGGTGGGGTGGTTTGCGTGAGCTTGGTTACAAGAGGAAGGGATTTACTGGTCAGTGGACTGCTTCCGCTGTCACCCAAAGTTTTTGAACTTGTCACTGACTTATTATGAATGCGCTGCAGGTGACGTATAAGGGAGGATGTTCCGAGGTGGTTAACGTCCTTACCCCTACTTATTACAGCTTGACAAAGGGAACACACGGCTTGACACCTGTTGTCCGCATTTCTGGTGAAATACCTCCACACCGAAGAGCTGATTTTTTTGGTATTTTCACCTGGCATGTCAACGGCCATATTCCTCCCACGGACAACAGGTGTCTCCCCGGGTGCCTGACTTAAACAAACCACCTCACCATCAGAATCCTCCTGGTCAATTTCCTCCCCAGCGCCAGCAACACCCATATCCTCCTCATCCTGGTGTACTTCAACACTGACATCTTCAATCTGACTATCAGGAACTGGACTGCGGGTGCTCCTTCCAGCACTTGCAGGGGGCGTGCAAATGGTGGAAGGCGCATGCTCTTCACGTCCAGTGTTGGGAAGGTCAGGCATCGCAACCGACACAATTGGACTCTCCTTGTGGATTTGGGATTTCGAAGAATGCACAGTTCTTTGCTGTGCTGCTTTTGCCAGCTTGAGTCTTTTCATTTTTCTAGCGAGAGGCTGAGTGCTTCCATCCTCATGTGAAGCTGAACCACTAGCCATGAACATAGGCCAGGGCCTCAGCCGTTCCTTGCCACTCCGTGTGGTAAATGGCATATTGGCAAGTTTACGCTTCTCCTCCGACAATTTTATTTTAGGTTTTGGAGTCCTTTTTTTACTGATATTTGGTGTTTTGGATTTGACATGCTCTGTACTATGACATTGGGCATCGGCCTTGGCAGACGACGTTGCTGGCATTTCATCGTCTCGGCCATGACTAGTGGCAGCAGCTTCAGCACGAGGTGGAAGTGGATCTTGATCTTTCCCTAATTTTGGAACCTCAACATTTTTGTTCTCCATATTTTAATAGGCACAACTAAAAGGCACCTCAGGTAAACAATGGAGATGGATGGATTGGATACTAGTATACAATTATGGACGGGCTGCCGAGTGCCGACACAGAGGTAGCCACAGCCGTGAACTACCGCACTGTACTGTGTCTGCTGCTAATATATAGACTGGTTGATAAAGAGATAGTATACTCGTAACTAGTATGTATGTATAAAGAAAGAAAAAAAAACCACGGTTAGGTGGTATATACAATTATGGACGGGCTGCCGAGTGCCGACACAGAGGTAGCCACAGCCGTGAACTACCGCACTGTACTGTGTCTGCTGCTAATATATAGACTGGTTGATAAAGAGATAGTATACTCGTAACTAGTATGTATGTATAAAGAAAGAAAAAAAAACCACGGTTAGGTGGTATATACAATTATGGACGGGCTGCCGAGTGCCGACACAGAGGTAGCCACAGCCGTGAACTACCGCACTGTACTGTGTCTGCTGCTAATATAGACTGGTTGATAAAGAGATAGTATACTCGTAACTAGTATGTATGTATAAAGAAAGAAAAAAAAACCACGGTTAGGTGGTATATACAATTATGGACGGGCTGCCGAGTGCCGACACAGAGGTAGCCACAGCCGTGAACTACCGCACTGTACTGTGTCTGCTGCTAATATATAGACTGGTTGATAAAGAGATAGTATACTCGTAACTAGTATGTATGTATAAAGAAAGAAAAAAAAACCACGGTTAGGTGGTATATACAATTATGGACGGGCTGCCGAGTGCCGACACAGAGGTAGCCACAGCCGTGAACTACCGCACTGTACTGTGTCTGCTGCTAATATAGACTGGTTGATAAAGAGATAGTATACTCGTAACTAGTATGTATGTATAAAGAAAGAAAAAAAAACCACGGTTAGGTGGTATATACAATTATGGACGGGCTGCCGAGTGCCGACACAGAGGTAGCCACAGCCGTGAACTACCGCACTGTACTGTGTCTGCTGCTAATATATAGACTGGTTGATAAAGAGATAGTATACTCGTAACTAGTATGTATGTATAAAGAAAGAAAAAAAAACCACGGTTAGGTGGTATATGCAATTATGGACGGGCTGCCGAGTGCCGACACAGAGGTAGCCACAGCCGTGAACTACCGCACTGCACTGTGTCTGCTGCTAATATAGACTGGTTGATAAAGAGATAGTATACTACTAATATTATATATACTGGTGGTCAGGTCACTGGTCACTAGTCACACTGGCAGTGGCACTCCTGCAGCAAAAGTGTGCACTGTTTAATTTTAATATAATATTATGTACTCCTGGCTCCTGCTATAACCTATAACTGGCACTGCAGTAGTGCTCCCCAGTCTCCCCCACAATTATAAGCTGTGTGAGCTGAGCAGTCAGACAGATATATAATATATATAGATGATGCAGCACACTGGCCTGAGCCTGAGCAGTGCACACAGATATGGTATGTGACTGACTGAGTCACTGTGTGACTGTATCGCTTTTTTCAGGCAGAGAACGGATATATTAAATAAACTGCACTGTGTGTCTGGTGGTCACTCACTATATAATATATTATGTACTCCTGGCTCCTGCTATAACCTATAACTGGCACTGCAGTAGTGCTCCCCAGTCTCCCCCACAATTATAAGCTGTGTGAGCTGAGCAGTCAGACAGATATATATAATATTATATATAGATAATAGATGATGCAGCACACTGGCCTGAGCCTGAGCAGTGCACACAGATATGGTATGTGACTGAGTCACTGTGTGCTGTGTATCGCTTTTTTCAGGCAGAGAACGGATTATAAATAAAACTGGTGGTCACTATCAGCAAAACTCTGCACTGTACTGAGTACTCCTAATGCTCCCCAAAATTAGTAAATCAAGTGTCTCTCTAATCTATTCTAAACGGAGAGGACGCCAGCCACGTCCTCTCCCTATCAATCTCAATGCACGTGTGAAAATGGCGGCGACGCGCGGCTCCTTATATAGAATCCGAGTCTCGCGATAGAATCCGAGCCTCGCGAGAATCCGACAGCGTCATGATGACGTTCGGGCGCGCTCGGGTTAACCGAGCAAGGCGGGAAGATCCGAGTCGCTCGGACCCGTGAAAAAAAACATGAAGTTCTGGCGGGTTCGGATTCAGAGAAACCGAACCCGCTCATCTCTACTCGTAACTAGTATGTATGTATAAAGAAAGAAAAAAAAACCACGGTTAGGTGGTATATACAATTATGGACGGGCTGCCGAGTGCCGACACAGAGGTAGCCACAGCCGTGAACTACCGCACTGTACTGTGTCTGCTGCTAATATAGACTGGTTGATAAAGAGATAGTATACTCGTAACTAGTATGTATGTATAAAGAAAGAAAAAAAAACCACGGTTAGGTGGTATATACAATTATGGACGGGCTGCCGAGTGCCGACACAGAGGTAGCCACAGCCGTGAACTACCGCACTGTACTGTGTCTGCTGCTAATATAGACTGGTTGATAAAGAGATAGTATACTCGTAACTAGTATGTATGTATAAAGAAAGAAAAAAAAACCACGGTTAGGTGGTATATACAATTATGGACGGGCTGCCGAGTGCCGACACAGAGGTAGCCACAGCCGTGAACTACCGCACTGTACTGTGTCTGCTGCTAATATATAGACTGGTTGATAAAGAGATAGTATACTCGTAACTAGTATGTATGTATAAAGAAAGAAAAAAAAACCACGGTTAGGTGGTATATACAATTATGGACGGGCTGCCGAGTGCCGACACAGAGGTAGCCACAGCCGTGAACTACCGCACTGTACTGTGTCTGCTGCTAATATAGACTGGTTGATAAAGAGATAGTATACTCGTAACTAGTATGTATGTATAAAGAAAGAAAAAAAAAACCACGGTTAGGTGGTATATACAATTATGGACGGGCTGCCGAGTGCCAACACAGAGGTAGCCACAGCCGTGAACTACCGCACTGTACTGTGTCTGCTGCTAATATAGACTGGTTGATAAAGAGATAGTATACTCGTAACTAGTATGACTATAAAGAAAGAAAAAAAAACCACGGTTAGGTGGTATATACAATTATGGACGGGCTGCCGAGTGCCGACACAGAGGTAGCCACAGCCGTGAACTACCGCACTGTACTGTGTCTGCTGCTAATATATAGACTGGTTGATAAAGAGATAGTATACTCGTAACTAGTATGTATGTATAAAGAAAGAAAAAAAAACCACGGTTAGGTGGTATATACAATTATGGACGGGCTGCCGAGTGCCGACACAGAGGTAGCCACAGCCGTGAACTACCGCACTGTACTGTGTCTGCTGCTAATATAGACTGGTTGATAAAGAGATAGTATACTACTAATATTATATATACTGGTGGTCAGGTCACTGGTCACTAGTCACACTGGCAGTGGCACTCCTGCAGCAAAAGTGTGCACTGTTTAATTTTAATATAATATTATGTACTCCTGGCTCCTGCTATAACCTATAACTGGCACTGCAGTAGTGCTCCCCAGTCTCCCCCACAATTATAAGCTGTGTGAGCTGAGCAGTCAGACAGATATATAATATATATAGATGATGCAGCACACTGGCCTGAGCCTGAGCAGTGCACACAGATATGGTATGTGACTGACTGAGTCACTGTGTGTATCGCTTTTTTCAGGCAGAGAACGGATATATTAAATAAACTGCACTGTGTGTCTGGTGGTCACTCACTATATAATATATTATGTACTCCTGGCTCCTGCTATAACCTATAACTGGCACTGCAGTAGTGCTCCCCAGTCTCCCCCACAATTATAAGCTGTGTGAGCTGAGCAGTCAGACAGATATATATAATATTATATATAGATAATAGATGATGCAGCACACTGGCCTGAGCCTGAGCAGTGCACACAGATATGGTATGTGACTGAGTCACTGTGTGCTGTGTATCGCTTTTTTCAGGCAGAGAACGGATTATAAAGTAAACTGCACTGTCCTCACTAGTAAACTCTCTCCACTCAGTCTCTACACTTCTACAGTAACAGTACTCCTCCTAGTCAGCTCCAGTAAATCTCTCTCAGTCTCTTATAATCTAAATGGAGAGGACGCCAGCCACGTCCTCTCCCTATCAATCTCAATGCACGTGTGAAAATGGCGGCGACGCGCGGCTCCTTATATAGAATCCGAGTCTCGCGATAGAATCCGAGCCTCGCGAGAATCCGACAGCGTCATGATGACGTTCGGGCGCGCTCGGGTTAACCGAGCAAGGCGGGAAGATCCGAGTCGCTCGGACCCGTGAAAAAAAACATGAAGTTCTGGCGGGTTCGGATTCAGAGAAACCGAACCCGCTCATCTCTAATGCGCAGTAGAGACCTGATCGCTGCGCTGCGAAAAACAGCAGCGAGCGATCAACTTGGAATGATTACCCTTTATTAGCAACGAAAGCAGTAGAGTTAGGATTCAAGACCAGCGGTGATAGGGTTCACACTAAAAGTAGCTGTACCAGAACAGGAGGAATAATGGATTGCTTTACTAGATTTCAGTCTGGCTGCTGCCACAAATTGCAAAGGGTTAAATCCTTAATTTCCCTTTGGCATTCACAAATATTGATGAACAGGACCCCTACTGCTTTATAACAGATACACCAATGAAATAAAAGACCTTTGGCGAATGCAATGATTGAAATCGTCCTTTCATAATTTATTGTGTGTGTGCTTCCAAACTGCACCAATACATGCAAATGTTTACTACACTAAATATCATGAAATGTTCTAGAGTTCCCTTGCAAGTGGCCAAACGCTATCATTCTTCCTCTCTCTTGGTTATCTGCAGCAGAGGTAGGGTAGGAAATGTGTGTTCCAGGTGAATTGTGTCCACCTCCTGCATTCATCTTCCAACTTGCTCGTTCCCTCCCTTGGCACCGAGACAATTCAGCAGTTGTCGGAGATCTTCTGTCATTGTAAAACTTCTATCATGTGTAACAATTGGCAGCAGAGGAGGCCACTGGGATTTGCCTATATCCTTCCAGTGTTATTGCATTTCTTTGGCATTCACAAAACAATATGTGTGTAGTAGTTGCTTTGATTCTGCTGCCAGCAGTGGATATGAAAACAATGACTTACACTTAAAAGCACAGCGTCCCGTTGATGGCAAGCAACCTACCTCTGTAACATTGTATGAAATCCCACAGCTAAAATCTAGGCCAGCAATCCTTAGTGGCCTATTCTGCTTTTCCCGTCATCTTTAGCATGCAATGGGATTTTAAGCCCTAAAGTATAATTACAGATTAAATGTTTTTTCATTGTAAATCAGATAACATCTAGTTCAGTTAGTTTAGAAAATAAATATTCTTTTAGTTGTTGTTCCAAGTTCTAATCCATCTTTATAGAGGAAGAAAAGAGTTAGAACAAAAGGACAAGCTGGTCCTCATTCTGTGTCAAATTCCATTTGGCCATATAATTGGCGAGTAGCAGGTTTATGAGAAAGGGTAGTAGATAGGGCGAATCGCCTTCCAATACCGGCAATAGCAAGAGACTTAAGTGCAGTTAAACCATTCTTGGAGTAGACTATACACAATCTTAAAAAATAAGATTTTACTTACCGATAAATCTATTTCTCGTAGTCCGTAGTGGATGCTGGGACTCCGTAAGGACCATGGGGAATAGCGGCTCCGCAGGAGACAGGGCACAAAATAAAAGCTTGAGATATCAGGTGGTGTGCACTGGCTCCTCCCCCTATGACCCTCCTCCAAGCCAGTTAGGATACTGTGCCCGGACGAGCGTACATAATAAGGAAGGATATTGAATCCCGGGTAAGACTCATACCAGCCACACCAATCACACCGTACAACTCGTGATCTGAACCCAGTTAACAGTATGATAAATTTAAAGGAGCCTCTGAAAAGATGGCTCAACAATAATAACCCGAATTTTTTGTAACAATAACTATATACAAGTATTGCAGACAATCCGCACTAGGGATGGGCGCCCAGCATCCACTACGGACTACGAGAAATAGATTTATCGGTAAGTAAAATCTTATTTTCTCTAACGTCCTAAGTGGATGCTGGGACTCCGTAAGGACCATGGGGATTATACCAAAGCTCCCAAACGGGCGGGAGAGTGCGGATGACTCTGCAGCACCGAATGAGAGAACTCCAGGTCCTCCTCAGCCAGGGTATCAAATTTGTAGAATTTAGCAAACGTGTTTGCCCCTGACCAAGTAGCTGCTCGGCAAAGTTGTAAAGCCGAGACCCCTCGGGCAGCCGCCCAAGATGAGCCCACTTTCCTTGTGGAATGGGCTTTTACTGATTTTGGCTGTGGCAATCCTGCCACGGAATGTGCAAGCTGAATTGTACTACAAATCCAACGAGCAATCGTCTGCTTTGAAGCAGGAGCACCCAGCTTGTTGGGTGCATACAGGATAAACAGCGAGTCAGTTTTCCTGACTCCAGCCGTCCTGGAAACATACATTTTCAAGGCCCTGACAACGTCCAGCAACTTAGAGTCCTCTAAGTCCCTAGTAGCCGCAGGTACCACAATAGGTTGGTTCATGTGAAATGCAGAAACCACCTTAGGTAGAAATTGAGGACGAGTCCTCAATTCCGCCCTGTCAGAATGAAAATTTAGGTAAGGGCTTTTACATGATAAAGCCGCCAATTCTGACACACGCCTAGCTGAAGCCAAGGCCAACAGCATCGACACCTTCCACGTGAGATATTTTAGATCTACCGTAGACAATGGTTCAAACCAGTGTGATTTTAGAAATCTCAACACAACATTGAGATCCCAAGGTGCCACTGGAGGCACAAAAGGAGGCTGTATGTGCAGCACCCCTTTCACAAATGTCTGAACTTCAGGTACTGAAGCCAGTTCTTTCTGGAAGAATATCGACAGGGCCGAAATTTGAACCTTAATGGACCCTAATTTTAGGCCCATAGACAGTCCTGTTTGCAGGAAATGCAAGAAACGACCCAGTTGAAATTCCTGTGTAGGGGCCTTCTTGGCCTCACACCACGCAACATATTTACGCCAAATGCGGTGATAATGTTTTGCGGTTACTTCCTTTCTGGCTTTTACCAGAGTAGGGATGACTTCTTCTGGAATGCCCTTGTCCTTCAGGATCCGGCGTTCAACCGCCATGCCGTCAAACGCAGCCGCGGTAAGTCTTGGAACAGACAAGGCCCCTGCAGTAGCCGGTCCTGTCTTAGAGGTAGAGGCCACGGTTCGTCCGTGAGCATCTCTTGAAGTTCCGGGTACCAAGACCTTCTTGGCCAATCCGGAACCACGAGTATAGTTCTTACTCCTCTCCTTCTTATGATTCTCAATACTTTCGGTATGAGGGGCAGAGGAGGGAATACATACACTGACTGGTACACCCACGGCGTTACCAGAGCGTCCACTGCTATTGCCTGAGGGTCCCTTGACCTGGCGCAATATCTGTCCAGTTTTTTGTTTAGACGTGACGCCATCATGTCCACCTTTGGTCTTTCCCAACGGTTTACAATTTGGTGGAAGACTTCTGGGTGAAGTCCCCACTCTCCCGGGTGAAGGTCGTGTCTGCTGAGGAAGTCTGCTTCCCAGTTGTCCACTCCCGGAATGAACACTGCTGACAGTGCTATCACATGATTTTCCGCCCAGCGAAGAATCCTTGCAGTTTCTGCCATTGCCCTCCTGCTTCTCGTGCCGCCCTGTCTGTTTATGTGGGCGACTGACGTGATGTTGTCCGACTGGATCAACACCGCCTGACCCTGAAGCAGAGGTTTTGCTTGAATTAAGGCATTGTAAATGGCCCTTAGTTCTAGAATGTTTATATGAAGAGATGTTTCCATGCTTGACCACAAGCCCTGGAAATTCCTTCCCTGTGTGACTGCTCCCCAGCCTCTCAGGCTGGCATCCGTGGTTACCAGGATCCAATCCTGAATGCCAAATCTGCGGCCCTCTAGTAGATGAGCCCTCTGAAGCCACCACAGGAGAGACACCCTTGTCCTTGGCGACAGGGTTATCCGTTGATGCATCTGAAGATGCGATCCGGACCATTTTCCCAGTAGATCCCACTGAAAAGTTCTTGCATGGAATCTTCCGAATGGAATCGCTTCGTAAGAAGCCACCATTTTTCCCAGGACCCTTGTGCACTGATGCACTGAGACCTGTCCTGGTTTTAGGAGGTTCCTGACTAGCTCGGATAACTCCCTGGCCTTCTCCTCCGGGAGAAACACCTTCTTCTGGACAGTGTCCAGAATCATTCCTAAGAACAGTAGACGTGTCGTTGGAATCAGCTGCGATTTTGGAATATTTAGAATCCATCCGTGCTGACTTAGCACTACCTGAGATAGTGCCACTCCGACTTCTAACTGTTCCTTGGTTCTTGCCCTTATCAGGAGATCGTCCAAGTAAGGGATAATTAAGATGCCTTTTCTTCGTAGAAGAATCATCATTTCGGCCATTACCTTGGTAAAGACCCGAGGCGCCGTGGACAATCCAAACGGCAGCGTCTGAAACTGATAATGACAGTTTTGTACTACAAACCTGAGGTACCCTTGGTGAGAAGGATATATTGGGACGTGGAGATAAGCATCCTTGATGTCCAGCGACACCATATAGTCCCCCTCTTCCAGGTTCGCTATCACCGCTCTGAGTGACTCCATCTTGAATTTGAACCTTTTTATGTAAGTGTTCAAAGATTTTAGATTTAATATTGGTCTCACCGAGCCGTCCGGCTTCGGTACCACAAATAGTGTGGAATAATACCCCTTCCCCTGTTGTAAGAGGGGTACCTTGATTATCACCTGCTGGGAGTACAGCTTGTGAATGGCTTCCAGAACTGCCTCCCTGTCGGAGGGAGACTTTGGTAAAGCAGACTTCAGGAACCGATGAGGAGGAAACGCCTCGAATTCCAGTTTGTACCCCTGTGATACTACCTGTAGAATCCAGGGATCCACTTGCGAGTGAGCCCACTGCGCGTTGAAATACTTGAGACGGGCCCCCACCGTGTCTGAGTCTGCTTGTAAAGCCCCAGCGTCATGCTGAAGACTTGGCAGAAGCAGGGGAGGGCTTCTGCTCCTGGGAAGCGGCTGCATGGTGCTGCCTTTTTCCTCTTCCTCTGCCCTTGGGCAGAAAAGAGTGACCTTTTGTTCGCTTGTACTTATGGGAACGAAAGGACTGAGTTTGAAAAGACTGTGTCTTTTTCTGTTGATGTGAAGTAACCTGGGGTAAAAAGGTGGATTTTCCAGCCGTTGCCGTGGCCACCAGGTCTGTTAGACCAGCCCCAAATAACTCCTCCCCCTTATACGGCAATACTTCCATGTGCCGTTTGGAATCTGCGTCCCCTGACCACTGTCTGGTCCATAATGCTCTTCTGGCAGAGATGGACATTGCGCTTACTCTTGATGCCAGGGTACAAATATCCCTCTGCGCATCACGCATATATAGCAATGCATCCATTAAATGTTCTATAGTTAACAGAATATTGTCCCTATCCAGGGTATCAATATTCTCAGTCAGGGAATCCGCCCATGCGACTCCAGCACTGCACATCCAGGCTGATGCGATTGCTGGTCGCAGTATAACACCAGTATGTGTGTATATACTTTTCAGGATATTTTCCAGCCTCCTATCAGCTGGTTCTTTGAGGGTGGCCGTATCAGGGGACGGTAACGCTACTTGTTTAGATAAACGTGTGAGCGCCTTATCTACCCTAGGGGGTGTTTCCCACCGTGCCCTAACCTCTGGCGGGAAAGGGTATAGTGCTAATAACTTATTAGAAATTAGCTGTTTTTTATCGGGGGAAACCCACGCTTTATCACACACCTCATTTATTTCCTCAGACTCAGGAAAAACTATTGGCAGTTTTTTCACACCCCACATAATACCCGCCTTTGAGGTATTTGTAGTGTCAGAGAGGTTCAATGCCTCTTTCATTGCCGTGATCATGTAACGTGTGGCCCTACTGGACATTACGTTTGTCTCGTCACCGTCGACACTAGATTCAGTATCTGTATCTGGATCCGCCGGCTTTCTCATGTCGTCAACAGTTTTTTGTAAATTGCTGACATTATCACTTAATTGCTTAAACACAATCATCCAGTCAGGTGTCGACTCCCTAGGGGGTGACATCACTAACACAGGCAACTGCTCCGCCTCCACCTCATTTTCCTCCTCATACATGTCGACACACGCGTACCGACACGCAGCACACACACCGGGAATGCTCTGATAGAGGACAGGACCTCACTTAGCCCTTTGGAGAGACAGAGGGAGAGTCTGCCAGCACACACCCAGCGCTATATATATATAGGGATAACCTTATATAAGTGTTAATCCCTTATAGCTGCTGTTAATCTAGTTATTTGCTGCCAAAATGCCCCCCCTTCTCTTTTTTACCCTGAATCAGATGCAGTACTGCAGGGGAGAATCAGGGAGCCGTCCTTCCAGCGGAGCTGTGAGGGAATAATGGCGCCAGTGTGCTGAGGAGATAGGCCCCGCCCCTTCACGACGTCCTTAACTCCCGCTTTTTTGTGTAAAATGGCAGGGGAAAAAATACATCCATATAGCCCTGGAGCTATATGTGATGTATTCCTTTTGCCAGTTAAGGTATATGTGTGTTATATTGCGTCTCAGGGCGCTCCCCCCCAGCGCCCTGCACCCTCAGTGACCGGAGTGTGAAGTGTGCTGAGAGCAATGGCGCACAGCTGCGGTGCTGTGCGCTACCTTAGTCTTGAAGACCGGATGTCTTCTGCCGCCGCTTTCACCGGACCTTCGTCTCTTCTGGCTCTGTAAGGGGGACGGCGGCGCGGCTCCGGTGACCCATCCAGGCTGAACCTGTGATCGTCCCTCTGGAGCTAACGTCCAGTAGCCTAAGAAGCCCAATCCACTCTGCACTCAGGTGAGTTCGCTTCTTCTCCCCTTAGTCCCACGATGCAGTGAGCCTGTTGCCAGCAGGACTCACTGAAAATAAAAAAACCTAACTAAACTTTTATTCTAAGCAGCTCTGGAGAGCTACCTAGTTTGCACCCTTCTCGGCCGGGCACAAAAATCTAACTGGCTTGGAGGAGGGTCATAGGGGGAGGAGCCAGTGCACACCACCTGATATCTCAAGCTTTTATTTTGTGCCCTGTCTCCTGCGGAGCCGCTATTCCCCATGGTCCTTACGGAGTCCCAGCATCCACTTAGGACGTTAGAGAAAATAGCTAATGAACAAATATTTGGGCAGATGTATTAAGCCTGGAGAAGTGATAAAGCAGCAGAGGCGTCACTAGGGTTGGTGTCACCCGGTGTGGTAACTCATGGTGTCACCCCCCCATGATCCTCCTCCTGTATCACACCACACGGAACCCTTAGTAATGTACTAGTACTAGTTTTACTTGTAAATCATAATTCCTGTATATCACTGAATGCAATGGCAATAGCCCGTGTCCCCATTTTACACATTGCGGCAGGCCCGTGTCCCCATTTTGCACATTGCGGCAGGCAGGTGTCCCCATTTCACACATTGCGGCAGGCACGTGTCCCCATTTTACACATTGCGGCAGGCAGGTGTCCCCATTTCACACAGTATGGCAGGCACGTGCCCCCATTTTACACGGTTGTGTCTATGTTGCCTTCGTGCAAAGGACCTGGACGTGACAAAACGAGTGGACATGAGAGAACTTCCGCCCTTACAGCTCCTGTTTTCTTCGTTCTCCGATCGTTTGGGGTATTTTTTTTTGTCTATGCAGCAATGGACCCTCGCGGGCTCGCTTCGCTCGCCACGCATCGGGCTCGGTGTCTCGCTTCGCTCGCCACACTTTTCTATTCCAAATACATTGTGACATGGACCCAGGGGGTTATGGGAAAGGTCCACTGCACGAAGAGAATCTAGACGCTACCAGTCACATAGGTGTACTAACCTCTCCCGCTGTGTTATTTGGCTTGTCTCAGAGCTCTTTTTGTATTATCTTTGCGGATACTGGTCACTGCTCCACTGCCTGGCGCTACCCATTGCTCCCCATCTTCATTCTCTCTGCCATCAGCATCATCACTGCCGTGGCAGCTGATTCCTCCGCTCTCCGTAGAGCTTAGTCACCACTGCGCTCCCCCTGTCAGCTGCCTAACAGGAAGTGCGCATGCGCAGCTGACAGGGGGAGCAGACCAAGCTCTACGGAGAGGGTTGGTTCTATATCGGAGGGGCTGAAGGGACCTTGTGACGTATTGAGGGGAGGAGCTACGTCACCAGGGGGAGGAGCTACGGGCAAACAGGGTACCCGAAAAGTACCCTCGCGGGCTCGCTTCGCTCGCCACGCTTCGGGCACGGTGGCTCGCTTCGCTCACCACCTAATTACTAAAGGTAATAGTTGGTGGCGTGGATAGTAGAGGAACTATCCCGCTGGCCTAGCTCCTCCCCCTTGCATCGTAACTCCTCCCCCTTACGGAAAAGGTCCATTAGCCCACTTGATTCTAGCATCTACCCTACGGAGAGCGTAGGAATAAGTGGCTGCGGCGGTGATGATGCGGATAGCAGAGAGGATAATGAAGACAGGGAACGTGGGGGAGCAACGGGTAGCGCCAGGCAGCGGAGCGGTGACCAGTAGCCGCAAAGATAATACAAAAATAGCGCTGAGAAAAGCAAAATATCATGGTGGGGGAGGTTAGTACATCCCACCCTCAGACTGTACAGGAGGAGCTTATATCAACTTACTTAGCACTGCAGACTCAGCTCCACACGAAAATACAGGCCAGCCCTGCCCCTGCTTCAAGTTGTGAGCTGCGCCACAGGAGGACACAGCTACACGCATCCACCCAGTGTCAGCTCCTGCAGAGTCCCCGGCCGCTCCTCCCAGCCTCCCTCTACAGCCGCTACAGTGCAGAGAGAGAGACTCGCGAGATGATGATGTCATCATCTCACGAGTCTGTTTTCCGTCCATAGCTCCGCAGCGGCGGCGGCTATGACGGAGACACTGCCACTGCCGGACCCCAGTAGCAGTGACAATACGGTTGGTTCTATATCGGAGGGGCTGAAGGGACCTTGTGATGTATTGAGGGGAGGAGCTACGTCACCAGGGGGAGGAGCTACGGGCGAACAGGGTACCCGAAAAGTACCCTCGCGGGCTCGCTTCGCTCGCCACGCTTCGGGCACGGTGGCTCGCTCCGCTCCGCTTCGCTCACCACCTAATTACTAAAGGTAAAAGTTGGTGGCGTGGATAGTAGAGGAACTATCCCACTGGCCTAGCTCCTCCCCCTTGCGTCGTAACTCCTCCCCCTTACGGAAAAGGTCCCTTAGCCCACTTGATTCTAGCATCTACCGTGACAATACCCCGGGCGGTGGCGCACACGAAACGCGCTGTCCGTGGCATTGTCCGCGTCGCAAGGGGTATCTTTTTGTTCATTTTAAACATAGCGGCCGTGACTGCAGTCCGCTATAGGAGGAGGGGGTGCGTACGTGAGTGCCTGTATTTGGTGTCACCCTATTGAAGGGTGACACCGGGATGCGGGCCGCACCCCCCGCACCCCCTAAGTGACGCCACTGTAAAGCAGTAATAATTGCAAGGTGATATCGCACCAGCCAATCAGCTCCAATATGTAAAATGACAGTTATGAGCTGATTGGCTGGTGCGTTATCACCTTCCACTTATCACTGCTTTATCACTGTTTTAGGCTTAATTCATCTGCCCCAGGATTTTTGTAAGGGATAAAAATTAACTGCGTCTTTTCTTTGTGCTGTCAAATTGCCGCTTTAAAAATATGGGCACACTTGCACAAAGTCCCGCACCTCTGTTAGCTTGCATGCTATTACATTTAGCCCAAAATTTCTGTATAGCAATAGACGTTTCATGGCATTATCCCCAGTGATATGCCATATAAGGCCCAACTACAAGTTGTTTTTTTAACACATCACAAATTGATTTTTTACATTATTATTATTATATTTTATTAAATCAAAAGCTTTTCACGAAAGAGTGCAACTGGTTTTAACTGAATTCTACACAATCATTACATATATTCAAATCTGTAACCGTAACAACTTTCCTGACAGTGCTCTTCTGCCTTGTGCCAGCGGCCCCTCCCCCTCAGCATGACATTGTGACATCATTTTTTGGGGGGGCAGGACAACACAGGGTAGAAAATGACTGTGCTCCATCACTGCTTATGCACATGCATCATCTTGTTAATAATACCTACAGAAGCAGTAGGATCAGATGTCATAACGTTGGTATTCATTAGAAAAACTTGTGTACTATAAGCAATAATGCATAATTGATTTCTGTAATTTATATTAAAGCCCCTGCAAATAATGTAGGCTTGAGTTTTGCATCACAAAACTCTTTGACGACTTGTCATACTCTTATAATTTCTGTATATAATGGCTATTAACAATTTCCATATCAGCAAGGATGGTTTGACTTCTTAGTATCTACTGGGGCAACTCCTAGAAAACAGATGCCTTAGCAGTGACCTACTATAGCTTGTACACCCTATACTGAATGAAACCACCAAGGTAAGTACTAATTTTGTCTTATGAGTGGCATGGCCGAAGATGGTAGGTGACAGTGGAGGTGCCTTGTACTACTTTTGGACCTGTCGAAAGAAATTTGGAGATAAATTTACAACGTCAAAGTTTGAACTACAATAGGACAAACTATTACATATGTCCCCATATGTAATATGCTGTGGGAAAGGAGGAAAGTATAGATATCCTTTAACTTAAAATTAGAGGCACAAATGTGCATGGATTAGTTGGTAGGAATAATTTTACCAATGCACACTGTACATTTACCTCTGTGAACGCATATAAAGCAATATAAATGCATTCCTAATCCCCAAGAATGTACGGGAGACCAGGTGTTAAAGTGTGTGTGTGGGGGGGGGGGGGGGGACAAGGTGGAACTGAGTTCTATCACCTGTAATGGTAGGGAAAATTAGTTCCACCTCCTTCACTGCCCTGCACAGTAATTCCGACAGAAAATCCCACCCCATCACCTATGTCAATAGATGAGCTGCAGCTACCTCCCCCTTCCTCAGGTCCTGGTAGCTCCATTGTCCTCCTCTATCTACAGCCCACCCCTCCTGGTACTCACACACGCTGTATCTGTCGGACAGCATTCAGCCCCCCCCCCCTCCCCCAGGTCCCAGTGGCTTCCTTTTCCGGCACGGCTTATGTGGTGTCATGCTGTCATGGCTGATGAAGTGAAGAAGAGCCATGAAGAGGAGCTGAGGGATGCCAAAAACACTAGCACTGGCTCTGCTTAATGTGTTGAGGGAGAAGGGGGGAGATGGCATGGTAAATGAGTTCCACCACCTCTCCAGGACCACCTTAAGCCCTGCGGGAGACCCAAAATATTTTGAGGAATCAGTAGAGCACCCTCTTGCATCCAGACAACTTCCACCAGTGAAATGGACAGGATGAGGTAAACTGCGTCATCATAGCCTCTCCCCCTCTACCCGATGCTGAAATTGGGGGGGGGGGGGGAGCCAGATCCAAATTCTATCAAATGATATGACAACCGCCCTTCACTGCCCCCAGACAGTTCCCACACTGGGCAGCAGCATCTACCCTCTGAGAAGTTTCCCAGATAAAGTATATTATGGGCTATATTGGGCTGTGTCCTGTCTGATTAGAAAAACATATATGTGAACTAAAACATATAAGGCAAGAGAGCACATAGGAGATAAGAGGTGTCTTTACCCTAAAGATGTCTACCTATTGTGGAGTTAGTTAAAGCGTTACTCCACAAAAAGCTGAAACCTCCAATGGCTAACATGCCACCTATATGGAAAAGGCTTGCTCAGCATAAGTGAGGACAGCATCACCTGACCATTGCAACCACTGGTGGACCCCTTGGATCAGGTAGATCACAGCAAGCCAGGTACTGTAAGCAATGTTTTGCATTTACATTTTTCTGGTCAAATTGCACCCAAAGCAGAATTCCCACTTATGGGTGTAAATAGCTTTGGAAAATGCCTGTCCAGGCATGTTAGGGGCATTAGTACTATCACTCCATTCCTTTATCATAATTAATATACTGTTGGCTTTGACAGAGTTTAATAGGCATGACTTTTTTAATTACATTGAAGGACTAAAGTGTAAAGTGGAACAGCGCACAGAAGACTTCATGTGTCTGAATGGCAGACTTGCTGCTACTTGGTACTAAAATATCCTGTGTAGACTGATGACATAAAACACATGACCGGTTCAAGTCATATCATAATGAACTTCAATAGGTAGAGATTGCACATTTTATGAGTGATCCAGATTTAGCTGCCATTCCCTGTGCCTTTTACACCTAAAACTGCTGGAAAAGTGTTTTAAAGATCACATTACACCTCTATTTACACAAATAAAACATAATTTCTACTTAGTTGGGTAATAAGACTTCACACATATATGTAAAAAATACAATTTATTATTTGCACCTGCTTCACATTTCAGATGCTCCAAACTACTGTATTTGGGTACTTATTAGCTGACTATTAAGCCATTAACTGTACTGTGTTTACATTGTGTACTGTGAGTTTTAGCTTTTTCAGAACTCACAGTGAAGCCACGCCCACACGCATATTCCAGCCACATCTGACCCAGGTACATGAAGGTAAGGGGGCTGCAGTCAAAAACTTGCAAATGCAACTGACTCTGAATACAGTATGTTGCACAAATGAGACTATTCTTTTTGGATGCATTTTACCAGTCTTTCTCTAATGTCCTAGTCGATGCTGGGAACTCAGAAAGGACCATGGGGAATAGCGGCTCCGCAGGAGACTGGGCACAACTAAAAGAAAGCTTTTAGACTACCTGGTGTGCACTGGCTCCTCCCACTATGACCCTCCTCCAAGCCTCAGTTAGATTTCTGTGCCCGGCCGAGCTGGATGCACACTAGGGGCTCTTCTGAGCTCCTAGAAAGAAATTTTATTTTAGGTTTTTTATTTTACAGTGAGACCTGCTGGCAACAGGCTCACTGCATCGAGGGACTAAATGGAGAAGAAGCGAACCTACCTGCTTGCAGCTAGCTTGGGCTTCTTAGGCTACTGGACACCATTAGCTCCAGAGGGATCGACCGCATGGAACTGGCCTTGGTGTTCGTTCCCGGAGCCGCGCCGCCGTCCCCCTTACAGAGCCAGAAGCAAGAAGAGGTCCGGAAAATCGGCGGCAGAAGACATCAGTCTTCACCAAGGTAGCGCACAGCACTGCAGCTGTGCGCCATTGCTCCTCATGCACACTTCACACTCCGGTCACTGAGGGTGCAGGGCGCTGGGGGGGGGGCGCCCTGAGCAGCAATAAAAACACCTTGGCTGGCAAATATATCACAATATATAGCCCCAGAGGCTATATATGTGATAAATACCCCTGCCAGAATCCATAAAAAAGCGGGAGAAAAGTCCGCGAAAAAGGGGCGGAGCTATCTCCCTCAGCACACTGGCGCCATTTTCTCTTCACAGTGCAGCTGGAAGACAGCTCCCCAGGCTCTCCCCTGTAGTTTGCAGGCTCAAAGGGTTAAAAAGAGAGGGGGGGCACTAAATTTAGGCGCAATATTGTATATACAAGCAGCTATTGGGAAAAATTCACTCAATATAGTGTTAATCCCTAAATTATATAGCGCTCTGGTGTGTGCTGGCATACTCTCTCTCTGTCTCCCCAAAGGGCTGTGTGGGGTCCTGTCCTCAGTCAGAGCATTCCCTGTGTGTGTGCGGTGTGTCGGTATGGCTGTGTCGACACGTTTGATGAGGAGGCTTATGTGATGGCAGAGCAGATGCCGATAAATGTGATGTCGCCCCCTGTGGGGCCGACACCAGAGTGGATGGATAGGTGGAAGGTATAAACCGACAGTGTCAACTCCTTACATAAAAGGCTGGATGACGTAACAGCTATGGGACAGCCGGCTTCTCAGCCCGCGCCTGCCCAGGCATCTCAAAGGCCATCAGGGGCTCAAAAACGCCTGCTCCCTCAGATGGCAGACACAGATGTCGACACGGAGTCTGACTCCAGTGTCGACGAGGTTGAGACATATACACAATCCACTAGGAACATCCGTTACATGATCCCGGCAATAAAAAATGTGTTACACATTTCTGACATTAACCCAAGTACCACTAAAAAAGGGTTTTATGTTTGGGGAGAAAAAGCAGGCAGTGTTTTATTCCCCCATCAAATGAGTGAATGAAGTGTGAAAAAGCGTGGGATCCCCCGATAAGAAACTGGTAATTTCTGAAAAATTACTGATGGCGTACCCTTTCCCGCCAGAGGATAAGTTACGCTGGGAGATATCCCCTAGGGTGGATAAGGCGCTCACACGTTTGTCAAAAAAGATGGCACTGCCGTCTTAGGATACAGCCACTTTGAAGGTACCTGCTGATAAAAAGCAGGAGGCTATCCTGAAGTCTGTATTTACACACTCAGGTACTAGACTGAGACCTGCAGATAGTGCTGCTGCAGCGTGGTCTGTAACCCTGTCAAACAGGGATACTATTTTGCGAACATAAGACGTCGTCTTATATATGAGGGATGCACAGAGGGATATTTTGTCGGCTGGCATCCAGAATTAATGCAATGTCCATTCTGTCAGGAGGGTATTAGAGACCCGACACTGGACAGGTGATGCTGACTTTAAAAGGCACATAGAGCCTTATAAGGATGAGGAATTGTATGGGGATGGTCTCTGGGACTTCGTATCCACAGCAACAGCTGGGAAGAAATTTTTTTTACCTCAGGTTTCCTCACAGCCTAAGAAAGCACTGTATTATCAGGTACAGTTTTTCGGTTTCAGAAAAGCAAGCGGGTAAAAGGCGCTTCCTTTCTGCACAGAGACGAGGGAAGAGGGAAAAAGCTGCACCAGTCAGCCAGTTCCCAGAATCAAATTTCTTCCCCCGCTTCCTCTGAGTCCACCGCATGACGCGGGGGCTCCACAGGCGTAGCCAGGTACGGTGGGGGGCCGCCTCAAAAATTTCAGCGATCAGTGGGCTCGCTCACAGGTGGATCCCTGGATCCTTCACGTAGTATCTCAGGGGTACAAGCTGGAATTCGAGGCGTCTCCCCCCCGCCGTTTCCTCAAATCTGCCTTGCCGACAACTCCCTCAGGCAGGGAGGCTGTGCTAGAGGCAATTCACAAGCTGTATTTCCAGCAGGTGATAGTCAAGGTGCCCCTACTTCAACAAGGACGGGGTTACTATTCCACACTGTTTGTGGTACCGAAACAGGACGGTTCGGTGAGACCCATTTTAAATTTGAAATCTTTGAACACATACATAAAAAAATTCAAGTTCAAGATGGAATCGCTCGGGGCGGTTATTGCAAGCCTGGAGGAGGGGGATTACATGGTATCCCTGGACATCAAGGAGGCTTACCTACATGTCCCCATTTACCATCCTCACCAGGAGTACCTCAGATTTGTGGTACAGGATTGCCATTACCAATTCCAAACACTGCCGTTTGGACTGTCCACGGCACCGAGGGTCTTTACCAAGGTAATGGCAGAAATGATGATACTCCTTCGAAAAAGGGAGTTTTAATTATCCCGTACTTGGACGATCTCCTTATAAAGGCGAGGTCCAAGGAGCAGTTGTTGGTCGGAGAAGCACTATCTCAGGAAGTGCTACAACAGCACGGATGGATTCTATACATTCCAAAGTCACAGCTGCTTCCTACCACACGCCTACTGTTCCTGGGGATGGTTCTGGACACAGAACAGAAAAAAGTGTTTCTCCCGCAGGAGAAAGCCAAGGAGCTGTCATCTCTAGTCAGAGACCTCCTGAAACCAAAACAGGTATCGGTGCATCACTGCACACGAGTCCTGGGAAAAATGGTAGCTTCTTACGAAGCAAAATTCCATTCGGCAGGTTCCATGCAAGAACCTTTCAGTGGGACCTATTGGACAAGTGGTCGGGATCGCATCTTCAGATGCATCGGCTGATAACCCTGTCACCAAGGACCAGGGTATCTCTACTGTGGTGGCTGCAGAGTGCTCATCTTCAAGAGGGCCGCAGATTCGGCATACAGGACTGGGTCCTGGTAACCACGGATGCCAGACTTCGAGGCTGGGGGGCAGTCACACAGGGAAGAAATTTCCAAGGACTTTGGTCAAGTCAGGAGTCGTCCCTACACATAAATATTCTGGAACTGAGGGCCATTTACAATGCCCTAAGTCTGGCAAGGCCTCTGCTTCAAAACCAGCCGGTACTGATCAAATCAGACAACATCACGGCAGTCGCCCATGTAAACCGACAGGGCGGCACAAGAAGCAGGATGGCGATGGCAGAAGCCACAAGGATTCTCCGATGGGCGGAAAATCACGTCTTAGCACTGTCAGCAGTGTTCATTCCGGGAGTGGACAACTGGGAAGCAGACTTCCTCAGCAGACACGACCTACACCCGGGAGAGTAGGGACTTCATCCAGAAGTCTGCCAACTGTTGGTAAACCGTTGGGAAAGGCCACAGGTGGACATGATGGCGTCCCGCCTAAACAAAAAACTAGATATTGCGCCAGGTCAAGGGACCCTCAGGCAATAGCTGTGGACGCTCTAGTGACACCGTGGTTGTACCAGTCGGTTTATGTATTCCCTCCTCTGCCTCTCATACCATAGGTACTGAGAATAATAAGAAAACGAGGAGTAAGAACGATACTCGTGGTTCCGGATGGGCCAAGAAGAGCTTGGTACCCAGAACTTCAAGAAATGATATCAGAGGACCCATGGCCTCTACCGCTCAGACAGGATCTGCTACAGCAGGGGCCCTGTCTGTTCCAAGACTTACCGCGGCTGCGTTTGACGGCATGGCGGTTAAATTCCGGATCCTAAAGGAAAAGGGCATTCCGGAGGAAGTCATTCCTACACTGATAAAAGCCAGGAAAGAAGTAACCGCAAACCATTATCACCGTATTTGGCGAAAATATGTTGCGTGGTGTGAGGCCAGGAAGGCCCCAACAGAGGAATTTCAGCTGGGTCGTTTTCTGCACTTCCTACAGTCAGGAGTGACTATGGGCCTAAACTTGGGTTCCATTAAGGTCCAGATTTCGGCTCTGTCGATTTTCTTCCAGAAAGAACTGGCTTCACTGCCTGGAGTTCAGACATTTGTAAAGGGAGTGCTACATATTCAGCCCCCTTTTGTGCCTCCTGTGGCACCTTGGGATCTCAACGTGGTGTTGAGTTTTCCTAAAATCACATTGGTTTGAGCCACTTAAAACTGTGGATTTGAAATATCTCACGTGGAAAGTGGTCATGTTATTGGCCTTGGCTTCGGCCAGGCGTGTGTCAGAATGGGCGGCTTTGTCATGTAAAAGCCCTTATCTGATTTTCCATATGGATAGGGCAGAATTGAGGACTCGTCCCCAGTTTCTCCCTAAGGTGGTATCAGCTTTTCACTTGAACCAACCTATTGTAGTGCCTGCGGCTACTAGGGACTTGGAAGATTCCAAGTTACTGGACGTAGTCAGGGCCTTAAAAAAAAAAAAAAAAAATTATATTTCCAGGACGGCTGGAGTCAGGAAAACTGACTCACTTTTTATCCTGTAGGCACCCAACAAAATAGGTGCTCCTGCTTCTAAGCAGACTATTGCTCGCTGAATTTGTAGCACAATTCAGCTGGAGCATTCTGCGGCTGGATTGCCGCATCCTAAATCAGTAAAAGCCCATTCCACGAGGAAAGTGGGCTCATCTTGGGCGGCTGCCCGAGGGGTCTCGGCTTTACAACTTTGCCGAGCTGCAACTTGGTCAGGGGCAAACACGTTTGCTAAATTCTACAAATTTGATACCATGGCTGAGGAGGACCTTGAGTTCTCTCATTCGGTGCTGCAGAGTCATCCGCACTCTCCCGCCCGTTTGGGAGCTTTGGTATAATCCCCATGGTCCTTTCGGAGTTCCCAGCATCCACTAGGACGTTAGAGAAAATAAGATTTTACTCACCGGTAAATCTATTTCTCGTAGTCCGTAGTGGGTGCTGGGCGCCCATCCCAAGTGCGGATTGTATGCAATACTTGTATATAGTTATTGTTAACTAAAGGGTTATTGTTATGAGCCATCTGTTGAGAGGCTCAGTTATGTTTCATACTGTTAACTGGATATGGTATCACGAGTTATACGGTGTGATTGGTGTGGCTGGTATGAGTCTTACCCGGGATTCAAAATCCTTCCTTATTGTGTCAGCTCTTCCGGGCACAGTATCCTAACTGAGGCTTGGAGGAGGGTCATAGTGGGAGGAGCCAGTGCACACCAGGTAGTCTAAAAGCTTTCTTTTAGTTGTGCCCAGTCTCCTGCGGAGCCGCTATTCCCCATGGTCCTTTCGGAGTTCCCAGCATCCACTACGGACTACGAGAAATAGATTTACCGGTGAGTAAAATCTTATTTTTTAGCGTCTGACTCTGAGTCATACCTTAGTGTGCAAAAACTGAAAATGCATTAATATGCCTATATAAATGAATGTAATGTGGCTAAGTTGGGTATGATATGTCGACAGTCATTATGTCAACATGAGAATGTTGACATGGTCATGTCGATATTGACCATGTCAAAATTCATCATGTAGACAGCATTGTAGATCAACATGTTAGAATATCAGCATACTGGGGGATATTCAATTGTTTGATAAGTCAGCTGGGTGTCTGTTTTTTCCTATCTAATAGACAGGAATACACAGACACCCAAATGACTTTTCAAACATTTGAATTGCTCCCAATGGCTGCAGCATTTTCCGTGTCCAGACAGTCATGGGACTGTCACTGCTGGGTCAGACCTCCAACGTCTGGCATTCGGGTGAGTACTCCTAACCCTCCCTTTTGTGCCTAACCCTAACCATCACCCCCTAGTCTAAATCTAATCCCCCCCAGCCTAACCCTAATGTTGACATTCTGAGAATGTCAACTTGTTGCCTATTGACATTTTAGCAATGTTGAAAATGCAATATTATCATCAATAATGTTTATTACAAAATATCCCATATAGTGAGGAAGGGGTACAAAAAAGTTAAAAGGGAAGGGGTACATCAGGCAAACAGTCACATAAAAATCAATAACAAGGCACTTTTGTAGAAGGGAAAATAACAATTGTAAACATACATCAACAATGTTCAAGAGTTGGCTCCAGAGGAAAGTGAGATGACACCTCAAGCACATCAAACCCAAATGTGGAGAGAGCAAGTCTAGACTAGCTCCAGACCACTAGGAGGTTAAGTTTATGTTCTTTGGTTGATATGCTGCCCACTGCTGGTTTATCTAGATTCTGTTTGTATGGCTACTCCACGATGGGTCAGTGACCTTTCAGACATCATCGAGGTCGTGCTTCACAAATAGCTTGTGAAAAGAAACAGAGTGGCTGGAATCATGAGAGGGGGCACTAGAGAATATGGTGGAGTACCTATCAAGTTTAGGTTCAAGAGGCTGATAGAAATCACCCAAGAAGATGAAATGACCTGAGCGTACCTTTTATTATTCTTCCAAGACCAGTTTGATAAAAGGGATTTGGAGGAAATTGGGTGCAAAAAGAGAGACAGTGTTGACCTGTTGGTTTCTAAAGTGCCAGTCAGGATCTAGCAGCTACCATTCTTATCCTCTACTTTGCCAGACAAGAAAATAGAAATATTAGAAAGAATGGCACTCCATTACATTTAAATGGACCATTTGAAAAATTAGCTGAGTGGTATCTATTGTCACTAAACAAGGGATGGTTGACAGTGTTGAAATGTGTTTCCTACTACTGCATTCTTGCTATGGGAGGTGGACAAGACAAGTGTGCACACATTGCATAAAATGTATGCAAATGGAAGACATAATAAAGCAGTGCAAACAAATAACACATGAGCATAAAATGTGCAACCTATATAATAACTAAAATTCAAAAGTAAACAGCAAAAAACTGGAACAAAATAGAAATACATTAGGACATAGCCCTGTAGTGAACCACAATAATCCCCTAAATCTGCTGAGTCAGTAGTCATTTCAGGATCGGGTGAGTAGTATAACAACAGCAGCACAAAATATAAAGAACCTCATCGAATTTCAGTCCACCAAGAGATGAGTAAACTCAGGTCCAGCGGAACAGTAGAAACAAATTAGATGGAATTGTAGGTCAAGCAGAAGACTCCAGAAACTGCAACAAGTGGCTACATCTCCGAAGACCAAAGAGTAGTCAGGACACATGTGACCAATTTTGGGAGCAATAAGCCAGGGGTCGAGTAGTAGCAGGAGAGGAAACCAAAGAACCCCATTTTGAGAGAGCTTGAGTCCAGGACATAAGTGGAGGAGTTCTGACTGGATGGAATTCCTTGCATTTGCCAAGTTCACAGCTGAGAAATCAAGGATCAACTGCAAAAACATCAGTGTCCTCCGCTGATTGGGTAGCCTGAAGCAAGCATTTCTTGGCATGGAAAAAATTAATCCTAATGTGGGTATCCCTAGGAGCATTGCCTGGGGCATGTCTCAGGTAAGGGAGGAGATAGAAGCAATCAATGAGTAGACCCTCATCCAAAAATGAGGCATAGTCCATGAACTCTGAATTAGACACTGAGTCCAGTATGTCTCTAATCTTAAAGTTGTTCTGTTTTGTGTTATACTCCATGTCTGCTAGTTTGTCACATAAGGATAAGACTTTGGTTTAAAGATTGGCTTGTGCCATGAGTAGTTTGTTGTGGGAAAAAAAATAGCCCCTGCATTTTGGTTTCTACTGTAAATTGTTCATAAAGTCACCCATTTTGGTAAGTTTAGATCTAAGTTCTCAATCAGAAGCTTTCATATCAGCAAAAATGTCCACTCGGAAATCCGAGAACAACTGATATATGATTTTCACTGTGACTTTGGCTCCAGAGTGCAAATCAATGTCCAGTCTGATATGTGTGGGGCTTTCTCTCTTGTCTGTGGAAGTTGCAAGAGCTGTAGCTCCAGGGAGGTGGTCAGATAGTCATGTAGAAGTTTTATGTGCTGCAGATGTAGAAAAGTGCACCAGAGGGGGCAGCTTATAGAATTTAGGCTTCTTTGGTGGCATAGTGAACCAATGAAGATGCAGAAAAAAAGGCCCACTGATGAGGGCAATCTGGGGGTATAGCCACAGTAGTGCTGATTACACAAAAGTCATATAAAGCTAATGGTCCAGTGGTTGGTTCTTATTAGAGATATATGGCGACACACTTTTCCTGGTTTTGGTTCTAATTCATCGTCTGGTTTTGGTTTTGCCTAAATAATGTGACTGGTTTTGTTCTTGTATTTTTTTTTTTAATGACAAAAAAAAAAGCTAAAATCACATAATTTAATTTTTTTTGTTCCTACAGTATTATTAACCTCAATAACATTAATTTCTAGTAATTGCCAGTCATTTTTGATCCCTTCACAGTGGGTGAAGTAGGGATGAGCGGGTTTCGGTTCTCTGAGAACTGAACCCGCCCGAACTTTGAGATCCAAGCCCGGATCCGAGTCAGGCTTGGTTTTGCGCACCTGACTTGGATCCGAAAATGAGGAACAACGTCATAATCCCGCTGTCGGATCTCGTGGGTTTTGGATTCTATATCAGAGCCACGTGCCACTGCTATTTTCACTCCACACTTGGAGAGTGCACAGTAAGGACGTGTTCCTGTAATCGGATAGGCAGTTTAGGGAAGGGGGGCAGAGGGGTTGTTTTGCAGGAGGCAGGAGACCAGTTGAGTTGAACTTGATACAAGGGGTGCTTGTGTAGGTGTGCTGTGTTTGGCCTCTGCATAGTGCACTGCATATAGCATACTGTGGCTGTGTATAGGACCAGGTGTTCCCTGTCTATAAGGGGCTGTGTGATTATGTGGACAGTCGTGCATCACACTACTAGTACTGCCATACACTACTGCTATATATCCTCTGTGTGTGATCCAGAGCAAAAAATATATTTCTATTGGTGCGTCACTCAGTGACTACTAGCGCCACGTGTTTGTGTCGCCCACTTCTGTTGCTTAGCTTAGTCATCCAGCTACCTCGGTGCGACATTTTGGCCTAAACTGTATAAAAACAATATTGTGAGCTGTGAGGTGTTCAGAATA
This sequence comes from Pseudophryne corroboree, assembly GCF_028390025.1. Classification (NCBI taxonomy): domain Eukaryota; kingdom Metazoa; phylum Chordata; class Amphibia; order Anura; family Myobatrachidae; genus Pseudophryne; species Pseudophryne corroboree. The sequence goes on along the minus strand of NC_086450.1, from coordinate 87,030,214 downwards.
GACTGCAAATTAATGTTATTGAGGTTACAAATAATGTAGGAACAAACACACCCTCAAATTCTGTGATTTTAGCTGTTTTTATGATTTAAAAAAAAATACAGATCCAAAACCATATCCTGCAAGGGCGGTTTTGGCAAAACCAATACAGATCCAAAGCATGAAGGAGATCCAGATCCAAAACACAAAACCTGAAAAATGGCCCGGTGCACACCCCTACTTCACAGCTACAATATTGTTTTCATCCACTTTAGGCCAAAGGCTGCAACAAGCTGGCTTCCTACTAAGTGACAGAGCAGCGGCACAACCACATGGTAATTTATAGCACATCTATGAAACATTGCCACACAGTAGTGGCAGAAATTAAAAGTGGAGCAAGATGGAATTGTCCTTGGGCCCTCCCACTCAACCTTATGTTGGATATTAAAAAGGACATACATAGTTTAACAAACCAAGCACTTTAGCGACAGGGATTGCCACTTTTGTGGCTGAGGTGCTTAGCATGTTTGGGCCCCCCACAAAACAAACTACCAATAGGCTAAAGGCATATAAATTAACAGTTCTGCAGTTCCAAGAGGTCAACGTCACTACTATCCTCACCTTCATCAGTGTGTACATCTGTGTGTACATCATCCTCACACAATATCAGTTCATCACCGCTGGAATCCACCACTGCAGAAGTCTTTGTACTTTGATGTAATTGCCGGTGGAATTTGTAGTTCATTTTGATGAACATTTTGAGGAAGTAGCCTCCTACGTCGATCATTGATGAGGTTCTTGGTTGTGTTGAAAACTCTTTCACACTGTAGGGTGAGCAGCTTAAGTAATGCAAAACCAGTTTGTACAAGGGCTTCCAAATTGCATTTTTTCCCTTCCAGTAGTCAAAGGGACTCTGTGACTTGCCTATTTTTACGGTGTCATGAAGATAGTCCTCCACCATTCTTTGGATGGTGACCATATCAGATGGAATTAACGTAAGACGTGTCACTAATTTGAGACCAACCAAATGTCAACATTATACAACAATATTTTTTTTTCTATTTTTAACTGGCAGCTCGTATCACACTGTGTGGAGTCACAGGGCTAACGTGAAGTGAACAAGTCACATTGGGGGTACAGAGCATACTGGGGTAGGTAGAGTGCACAGAACAGTACAAACAAATTAAACAACACTATATATATATATATATATATATATATATATCTCCTATATATTTGCCCTGTGACTGTGCCTGGCCCTCTAACGCTGGGTGGAGTCACAGTGGTGGGCGGAGTTAGCAGCTCCTCCCCTGTCCCAGCACACCACTAGCAGGACAGAGCTGCAGACACATAATCCGCCCACCAGCCACATACGCGCACGCAGGGGGGGTTTCCGAGTACCTAGAAACCCCCCCTGGTCTCCGATCCATCGGCGCTCCCGTCCGATTTTTTTTTTTTTTAAATGAGGAGAAGCTAATGCAGCAGCTCCCTCCTCTTTACACTGTCCGAGTGACAGTGTGAACCTGGCTGCTGCCACTGCTGGCTGCCTGTAGGGGGAGCTGCAGCGGAAGCGCGCAGCTCCTCTCAGGCAGTTCAAGGGGCCATGAGACAGAGCTACGTGAGGCAGTGTCTGCTGTTTTCGGCTCCCACTGTAGTGTAAGGTGAGGAGGGGGTTCTGTTCAATGTTAATGGATGTGTGTATTGCTATGTAAAATGTATAGTGTGTGTGTATTAATGTATGTATGCTAAGTACATGTATAGTGTGTGTGTGTGTGTGTGTGTGTGTGTGTGTGTGTGTGTGTGTGTGTAACTATGTATGTTTGCTGTGTGCATATATAGTGTGTGTATGTATATATGCTGTATGCATGTGTACTGTGTGTGCATGTATAATGTGTGTATGTACAGTATGCTGTGTGCATGTATAGTGTGTAACTATGTATGCTGTGTGTGTATGTATATATGCTGTATGCATGTGTACTGTGTGTGCATGTGTACTGTGTGTATGTACAGTATGCTGTGTGCATGTATAGTATGTAACTCTGTATGCTGTGTGTGTATGTATATATGCTGTATGCATGTGTACTGTGTGTGTTTTGTGTGCATGTATACTGTGCGTGTGTGGCTGTGTGCATGTATACTATGTTTGTATGTTTGCATGTATACTGTTAGTATGTATACTGTGTGTGTGTGTGTGTGTGTGTGTGTGTGTGTGTGTGTGTGTGTGTATGATGTGTGCATGTAAACTGTGTGTGTACACATGTATGCTGTGTACAGTACAGTGCCAGATTAAGGTCCACATGGGCCTGGAGCTGAGATTTATGAAGGGCCTAATGTGTGCCGGTGTCGGGGCTGGGACAATTGCTGCAGCAGAATGACTGATGTGGGGGTGTGACCAGTACGGTGGGTCTGTGGTCTACAGAGGGTGTGGCCTGTGCTGTGGGTGTGGCTATAGCTATGGAGGGCATAACTGGTGCACACCTTCAACTACCTTATAGTGGAGCTATAACAAGAAAAAAGTTGTGTGGTTTTTTTTGTGTGAAAGGGGCGATCTGTATTGTTTGACTTTTATTGAGTGCTAGAGTAGTTTAAATTAATAAAAAAAGAAAAAAAATCCAAAATTGTTCACTGTTATTGCCATATTTATGTAAGTGTTCATCCCACATTTATAGCACTGTATTAAATTAATAAATTAACTGCCTTCTTAGCTGCCGTCTTTTTAGAAAATTAAAGAGCTGGAATGGCAATACTGGACTAGGGCGGTAAGGTTTAAAGCCCCGTACAAACTGTGCGATGCGCTCAATGAGCAACATCGCACATTATGTTCCCTCCACGCCCAGGCCACCCGACATGGGCATACACACTGTGCGATATTGCACAGTGACATCATGCCGTGCCCGGGCCATGCTTGCAGCTTTGGACGATAACTCCAAATTGAGCTGCATGCACGGCCGACAGCGAGGGTCATTAACAACCCCCAGGAGCACGCATCAACCGGCGCATGCAGCAAACACACTGTGCGATATCACAAATGATATTGCTCAGAAAGGTGAAAAGTAGCAATATCGTCTGTTTTATCGCACAGCGTGTATGCACCTTAACTTACTGCATTGCAGATGTTCATGCGTGAGCTGGTTTGGGCTCTCAGTTTTATTTTTTTATTAAAAAAGTTAAATAGTTAAATAGACTTCACCATGCAAGTATTAACTTTTATTCAGACTTTTGTGTTTATTATTATTATTATTATTAGAGATAGCTAACAATTTTTTTATTACCTTTAATGTTTATGGCAAAGAACAATTATGCCTTTGAAAGCTCTACCCCTTGTACATTGAAATTGCACTCTCTGAAAATATTCTTCATTTTCAACCTTTGTGTGATTAAATGTTTAGTATAATACGTATAATACAGACAACATCTTAGGGGGTCATTCCGACCCGTTCGCACGCAGCGGTTCATCGGTGCGGTGCGAACAGGTCGGAACTGCGCATGTGCGGTGGCCACATTGCGCACGCGCGTCGTTGCCTGGCGATGACCGTCGCTGGGCAGCGACCAGAAGAAAGATGAAAGTGATCGCTGGCGCGATCGCAAGAAGTTTGATAGTGGGGAGGCGTTTCGGGGCGTCTACTCACCGTTTTCCGGGCGTGGAGATCCGAACGCAGGTATATCAAGGCATTTGGTGGGCTAGATGTCTGACGTCAGTTCCAGGACCTTCATCGCAGGATCAATCGCACCGGGTAAGTAACTGCAGGGCTAGTCTACTTCTGCACAAAACTTTTTTAGCATAGCAGGTCTGCACAAGCGATCGCAGCCCTGCTATGCTTAAATACACTCCCCCATAGGCGGCGTCTAGTTGATCGCACAAGCAGCACAAAGTTGCTACGTGTGATCAACTCGGAATGACCCCCTTAGTGACCACCATATAATGCAGAGCATTCACCATGTTCATGTAGTACCTTTATATACATTGTGCTACACAACAATGGTGAATTGAGAGAGAGAGAGAGAGAGAGAGAGAGAGAGAGAGAGAGAGAGAGAGAGAGAGAGAGATGGATGTAGGAGGCAGGCACAGTATGAAGTAACACATAGCATGTAGGGGCAGTACTAATGGGAACAGCAGGAGATGGGGGGCTGTAGGGGGGTATGATGGGGACAGTAGTGATGGGAACAGCGGGAGATGGGGGCAGTAGCGCAGGGGATGAGGGGGGTAATAGTGATGGGAACAGCAGGAGATGGGGGCAGTAGCGCAGGGGATGAAGGGGGTAATAGTGATGGGAACAGCAGGAGATGGGGGGCAGTAGCGCAGGGGACAGAAGGGTATGATGGGGACAGTAGTGATGGGAACAGCAGGAGATGGGGGCAGTAGCGCAGGGGATGAAGGGGGTAATAGTGATGGGAACAGCAGGAGATGGGTGGCTGTAGCGCAGGGGACAGAAGGGTATGATGGGGACAGTAGTGATGGGAACAGCAGGAGATGGGGGCAGTAGCGCAGGGGATGAGGGGGGTAATAGTGAAGGGAACAGCAGGAGATGGGGGCAGTAGCGCAGGGGATGAAGGGGGTAATAGTGATGGGAATAGCAGGAGAAGGGGGCAGTAGCGCAGGGGACAGAAGAGGATGATGAGGACAGCAGTGATGGGAACAGCAGGAGATGGGGGCAGTAGCGCAGGGGATGAGGGGGGTAATAGTGATGGGAACAGCAGGAGATGGGGGCAGTAGCGCAGGGGATGTGGGGGGTAATAGTGATGGGAACAGCAGGAGATGGGGGCAGTAGCGCAGGGGATGAGGGGGGTAATAGTGATGGGAGCAGCAGGAGATGGGGGCAGTAGCGCAGGGGATGAGGGGGGTAATAGTGATGGGAACAGCAGGAGATGGGGGCAGTAGCGCAGGGGATGAGGGGGGTAATAGTGATGGGAACAGCAGGAGATGGGGGCAGTAGCGCAGGGGATGAGGGGGGTAATAGTGATGGGAACAGCAGGAGATGGGGGCAGTAGCGCAGGGGATGAGGGGGGTAATAGTGATGGGAACAGCAGGAGATGGGGGCAGTAGCGCAGGGGATGAGGGGGGTAATAGTGATGGGAACAGCAGGAGATGGGGGCAGTAGCAGATTATCATGACTCCATTATAGTGTGTCCCAGTCTGGTTATTTGGAGGCCAAAGTTGCAAATGCTGCTCAATACAGAAGAGCGTTCTGCAAGCAGCGCTGTCTGGAACAAACGGTCAGACTCCAGTGCTGCTTGCTCCCAGTACAGTAGTAACTGCACTGCTGTCACTATCTCCTGTAAGTGCGACTGATGTCTGTCCTCCTATTTTATTAGAGTACCTGCTGTCGGGCTGATTGCTCCTTAGTTCCACGGCTTCATGGGTCCCAATGGGCAAGAAGTTCACGGAGATGCTGTGTGGCTCATCACTCTCCACTTCCTGGTTTGCTGGTGGCAGGCACGGCAAAATAAACATTGCTGCGACTGCTAGTTCCGAGTGCCACCTCCAGGCAAACTGCGCTGTGTGGCACACTTGGCATCCTGCTACATACAGCCCTGCCATATCATATATATATATATATATATATTTATATATATAATATATTTTTTACACACTTTAAGCAATAGGGGCCCCCTCATGTAAGTGTCCAAGTCCCACTGAACCTTAATCCGCCTCTGCACACTGGCTGACTGACAGCAGCAGCTGAATTTTCATGACTTCAGATGCCAGGAAACTGGACAAAGCCACTCACTGCCCAGGGGCGGAGCTAATCGGACCTGTGGGCGGAGCTTCAGGCTTTCAGGGGGAATGGGGGTGGCTCCAGGCTCAGTGTGGGCTGGAAGGAGTTGAGCAGTGAGTGGAACTTACTGTCTGGGGACAGAGCCTTGGATCAGATGGCATGGGAGAGGAGAGGGAGCACAGCTGCAGAACGTCCAGGGGGCGGAGCTTATCGCGGTTTGGGCGGAGCTTAGCACAGACGTGATCTGAGCTTCAGGTAACATGGGGTCGGATGTGCACACTGCACTGATCTACCCTGCACTGAAGGCAGAGCGGAGGGTGTAGGTGGAGCCTTGGCCAGGGCGGAGGTGTATGCTGTTGATGAGTGATGACAGGAGAAAGGTATTTCTCCTGTCATCGCTGGCTGGCTGCATTGCAGGAGACTCTTTTGGCCTGTTTTCAATGGGGGGCCTGGAGCTGCAGCTCCATCCGCCCCATTGTTAATCCGGCCATGGTACAGTATGTGTGTATGTCTATGTACAGATGTTCTGTGTGTGTGTATATATGTATGTGTGTGTATGTACGTATGTATATATACATACATACATACACACACAGCTTGTGCAGTGTGCTGGCTACTCAATTACGAGCACACACACACATACACGCGTGCACGGAAACCCCCCCCATGAAAATCCTGCGTTTGCCACTGAGCCAGAAGCCACCAGGGCATGGACACCCCACACTGCCAGGTAACCACAGACCTCTCCCGTGCCACCTACACCCCAATGCCACCCGCACCACACACCCCAAACCCCCCTCCAGCAGCCACTGACAGCCCAGACACCCCCGACCCCAACGCCTGCATAACTCACCAGCACACACTGCCCAGCCTAACCCACCGCACCGAACCCACCCGCCGCACAAGCCAGCACCTCCGACAGCCATCCGCGCCACGGACACGGTGGCTGGGCCTTGCCGCCCGCACCACGGCCGACCAGACAGCCGCAGCCCGCACCACCCCTCCCGCCCTCCACACACCCCCAACGCCAGCTCCCGCACTGCAGCCGCGCCTGGGACCCACTGTCCCGACAGACGCCGTCCGCACAACGGACGAAGAGATTGCAGTTACGGCGCAGCATCACCCGCGCCTGTAACTGCTGCCGCCGCCGCCATACACATCAGGAGGGACGGGTGGCGCAGGAGAAGGCTTCATAGCCCCCACTGCGCCGGTACAGACACCCGCTGCCTCCTCCGCACACCGAACACAACGCTGCCTCCCACCATCCCCAGATTCCCGGACTGTACACCACAGGGCCTGGGCTGCCGGCTCCACAGGCCAGAGACGGGGGACAGCGCGCCTGCTAATGTGGCCGCTACACCAACTTCACAGGTGAGAGTGCACAGGCAGCTCCGCCTCTCTGCGTCCCCTCCCTGCCACCCCCCACGTCTCTGCATCCCCTCCCTGCCGCCCCGCGTCTCTGCGTCCCCTCCCTGCCGCCCCGCTTCTCTGCATTCCCTCCCTGTCGCCCCGCGTCTCTGCATCCCCTCCCTGCCACCCCGCGTCTCTGCGTCACCGCCCTGCGTCTCTGCGTCCCCTCCCTGTCGCCCCGCGTTTCTGCGTTCCCTCCCTGCCGCCCCGCGTCTCTACGTTCCCTCCCTGCCGCCCCGCGTCTCTGCATTCCCTCCCTGCCGCCCCGTGTCTCTGCGTTCCCGCCCTGCGTCTCTGCGTTCCCTCCCTGCCGCCCCGCGTCTCTGCGTTCCCTCCCTGCCGCCCCGCGTCTCTGCGTTCCCTCCCTGCCGCCCCGCGTCTCTGCGTCCCTTCCGTGCCGCCCTGCATCCCCTCCCTGCCGCCCCGCGTCTCTGTGTCCCCTCCCTGCCACCCCGCATCTGTGTCCCCTCCCTGCCACCCCGCGTCTCTGCGTCCTCTCCCTGCCGCCCCGCCTCTCTGTGTCCCCTCCCTGCGTCTCTGTGTCCCCGCCCTGCGTCTCTGTGTCCCCTCCCCATCTGTCTCCTCCCCGCCGCCCCGCGTCTTTGTGTCCCCTCCCCGACGTCCCGCGTCTCTGCAGGGGTTAAAGGGGCGCAGCCCCTTCCGATGGTGTGAAGAGCGCCCCTAGTATATATATATATATATATATACACTCGCTTTTCCAGCTCATTGGAAAAAGCAAAACAAGCCAGCACTCACGGTTTAGATGAGAAAACGAAGAAGATTTATTCCATATCAAGGCGACAAGTGTACATGCAGGCACAGCTGTGCCTGTATGTACACTTGTCGCCTTGATATGGAATAAATCTTCGTTTTCTCATCTAAACCGTGAGTGCTGGCTTGTTTTGCTTTTTCCAATGAGCTGGAAAAGCGAGTGCCTTTATGTTATTTTACTGCCTTGCACCATCTATTCATTCTGTACTATGGTTTAGAGTGCTGTAATTTTTGCTCATATATATATATATATATATATAAAACAAATTTAAATAGCAGCTCGGCTGGAATCCGAGCCTGGCAGGAAACCCCTAGCCACGGCTCGGATTAACTCAGATACCGAAAGTTCGGACGGACTCGTATCAGAGGTAATCCAAAACGTACATCTCTAGTTCTTATAGTTTAATGCAGAGGGAGTCCCACAAAGAAAGGTAAACTGGTGCCTAGTTACATTGCAGCAGAACCACTAAAAAAGTGGGGATCCTATAAATTAAATCTGGTATTCGGTAGCACGTGCTTTTTTTTCACTTTCAGTTCGACTCACACTGTGTGGAGTCACAGGGCTTATGTGAAGTGATCAAAGTGTACTGGGGTATGGTGTAGTGGGGTGCATGGTGCGGGACGGTACAAACAAATTATACAATTTTTTTTATTATTTGTCTTTTTTTAGCTATTTTAACCTTTTAACTTTTTTTATATGTATGTGAAGTGAACAAAGTGCATTGGGGTGGAGCGTACTGGGGGCAGTGGGGGTAATTCCAAGTTGTTCACAGCAGGATTTTTGTTAGCAATTGGGTAAAACCATGGGGTCATTCCGAGTTGTTCGCTCGCAAGCGGATTTTAGCAGATTTGCTCATGCTAAGCCGCCGCCTACTGGGAGTGAATCTTAGCATCTTAAAATTGCGAACGAAGTATTCGCAATATTGCGAATACACACCTCATAGCAGTTTCTGAGTAGCTCCAGACTTACTCGGCATCTGCGATCATTTCAGTGCTTGTCGTTCCTGGTTTGACGTCACAAACACACCCAGCGTTCGCCCAGACACTCCCCCGTTTCTCCGACCACTCCTGTGTTTTTTCCGGAAACGGTAGCGTTTTTTCCCACACGCCCATAAAACGGCCTATTTCCGCCCAGTAACACCCATTTCCTGTCAATCACATTACGATCACCAGAACGATGAAAATGCCATGAGTAAAATTCCTAAGTGCATAGCAAATTTACTTGGCGCAGTCGCAGTGCGGACATTGCGCATGCGCATTAAGCGGAAAATCGCTGCGATGCGAAGATTTTTACCGAGCGAACAACTCGGAATGAACCCCCATGTGCACTGCAGGAGAGGCAGATATAACATGTGCAGAGAGATTAGATTTGGGTGTGGTGTGTTCAATCTGCAATCTAATTTGCAGTGTTAAAATAAAGCAGCCAGTATTTACCCTGCACAGAAACAATATAACCCACCCAAATCTAACTTTCTCTGCACGTTATATCTGCCTCCCCTGCAGTGCACATGGTTTTGCCCAACTGCTAAAAAAATTCCTGCTGCGATCAACTTGGAATTACCCCCCCTGTGCAGAACAGTACACACAATACAACAGTATATTTTTTAGTATTTTTCTTTTTTAACTTTTTGTTACTGTTTATTTTTTTTAATATGTATGTGAAGTGAACAAAGCGCACTGGGATTACAGAGTTCTGGGGTGGAGTGCGCAGAGCAATACAAACAAATTATACAATTTATGTAGCTTTTTAACTTTTTGTTACTTTTTACCTTTATGGGGTTTCTTTTACACTAACAATACACATTAGTGCTTATGTGTGAATGCAGTCAGTGGGGTATGGCCTGCTGAGTCGATACAGCACCACTGTGTGACAGAATCAGACTGGGGACTGGACACAGCACAGCACTTGTAGATGGACACAGCACAGCCACTTCTGGATGGACACAGCACAGCTACTTTAGATGGACGCAGCACAGCCACTTGTATGGAGTCTGGACACACAGCACAGCCATTTGTCTGGAGTCTGGGCACAGTACAGCCACTTGTATGGACACAGCACAGTCACTTTTTATTGGGTTACTGGTAGTGATGTGCACCGGAAATTTTTCGGGTTTTGTGTTTTGGTTTTGGATTCGGTTCCGCGGTCATGTTTTGGATTCGGACGCGTTTTGGCAAAACCTCCCTGAAATTTTTTTGTCGGATTCGGGTGTGTTTTGGATTCGGGAGTTTTTTAACAAAAAACCCCCAAAAACAACTTAAATCATAGAATTTGGGTGTCATTTTGATCCCATAGTATTATTTACCTCAATAACCATAATTTCCCCTCATTTTCAGTCTATTCTGAACACCTCACAATATTATTTTTAGTCCTAAAATTTGCACCGAGGTCGCTGGATGGCTAAGCTAAGCGACACAAGTGGCCGACACAAACACCTGGCCCATCTAGGAGTGGCACTGCAGTGTCAGGCAGGATGGCACTTCAAAAAAATTGTCCCCAAACAGCACACGATGCAAAGAAAAAGAGGCGCACCAAGGTAGCTGTGTGACTAAGCTAAGCGACACAAGTGGCCGACACAAACACCTGGTCCATCTAGGAGTGGCACTGCAGTGTCAGGCAGGATGGTACTTAAAAAAATTGTCCCCAAACAGCACATGATGCAAAGAAAAATGAAAGAAAAAAGAGGTGCAAGATGGAATTGTCCTTGGGCCCTCCCACCCACCCTTATGTTGTATAAACAGGACATGCACACTTTAACGAACCCATCATTTCAGCGACAGGGTCTGCCACACGACTGTGACTGAAATGACTGGTTGGTTTGGGCCCCCACCAAAAAAGAAGCAATTAATCTCTCCTTGCACAAACTGGCTCTACAGAGGCAAGATGTCCACCTCATCATCATCGTCCGATTCCTCACCCCTTTCACTGTGTACATCCCCCTCCTCACAGATTATTAATTCGTCCCCACTGGAATCCACCATCGCAGGTCCCTGTGTACTTTCTGGAGGCAATTGCTGCTAGTGAATGTCTCCACGGAGGAATTGATTATAATTCATTTTGATGAACATCATCTTCTCCACATTTTCTGGAAGTAACCTCGTACGCCGATTGCTGACAAGGTGAGCGGCTGCACTAAATACTCTTTCGGAGTACACACTGGAGGGGGGGCAACTTAGGTAAAATAAAGCCAGTTTGTGCAAGGGCCTCCAAATTGCCCCTTTTTCCTGCCAGTATACGTACGGACTGTCTGACGTGCCTACTTGGATGCGGTCACTCATATAATCCTCCACCATTCTTTCAATGGTGACAGAATCATATGCAGTGACAGTAGACGACATGTCAGTGATCGTTGGCAGGTATTTCAGTCCGGACCAGATGTCAGCACTCGCTCCAGACTGCCCTGCATCACCGCCAGCGGGTGGGCTCGGAATTCTTAGCCTTTTCCTCGCAACCCCAGTTGCGGGAGAATGTGAAGGAGGAGCTGTTGACTGGTCACGTTCCGCTTGACTTGACCATTTTGTCACCAGCAGGTCTTTGAACCTCTGCAGACTTGTGTCTGCCGGAAAGAGAGATACAACGTAGGTTTTAAATCTAGGATCGAGCACGGTGGCCAAAATGTAGTGCTCTGATTTCAACAGATTGACCACCCGTGAATCCTGGTTAAGCAAATTAAGGGCTCCATCCACAAGTCCCACATGCCTAGCGGAATCGGTCTGTTTTAGCTCCTCCTTCAATGTCTCCAGCTTCTTCTGCAAAAGCCTGATGAGGGGAATGACCTGACTCAGGCTGGCAGTGTCTGAACTGACTTCACGTGTGGCAAGTTCAAAGGGTTGCAGAACCTTGCAAAACGTTGAAATCATTCTCCACTGCGCTTGAGTCAGGTGCATTCCCCCTCCTTTGCCTATATCGTGGGCAGAGGTATAGGCTTGAATGGCCTTTTGCTGCTCCTCCATCCTCTGAAGCATATAGAGGGTTGAATTCCACCTCGTTACCACCTCTTGCTTCAGATGATGGCAGGGCAGGTTCAGGAATGTTTGGTGGTGCTCCAGTCTTCGGCACGCGGTGGACAGCATCTCTTGCACGCCCCTGTCGTTTTTTAAATAATTCTGCACCACCAAATTCAATGTATGTGCAAAACATGGGACATGCTGGAATTTGCCCAATTGTAATGCACGCACAATATTGCTGGCGTTGTCCGATGTCACAAATCCCCAGGAGAGTCCAATTGGGGTAAGCCATTCTGCGATGATGTTCCTCAGTTTCCGTAAGAGGTTGTCAGCTGTGTGTCTCTTATGGAAAGCGGTGATACAAAGCGTAGCCTGCCTAGGAACGAGTTGGCGTTTGCGAGATGCTGCTACTGGTGCCGCCGCTGCTGTTCTTGCTGCGAGAGGCAATACATCTATTCAGTGGGCTGTCACAGTCATATAGGGGTACATTTACTAAGCAGTGATAAGAACGGAGAAATGAGCAAGTGGAGAAATTTCCCCATCAACCAATTAGCAGCTCTGTATCATTTTATAGTATGCAAATTATAGATGTTACTTCAGTGCTGATTGGTTGCCATGGGCAACTTCTCCACTGGCTCCCTTCTCCGCTCTTATCACTGTTTAGTAAATGTACCCCATAGTCCTGAGTCTGCCCTGCTCCACTTGTCCACATGTCCGTGGTTAAGTGGACATTGGGTACAACTGCATTTTTTAGGACACTGGTGACTCTTTTTCTGAGGTCTGTGTACATTTTCGGTATCGCCTGCCTAGAGAAATGGAACCTAGATGGTATTTGGTACCGGGGACACAGTAGCTCAATCAAGTCTCTAGTTGCCTCTGAATTAACGGTGGATACCGGAACCACGTTTCTCACCACCCAGGCTGACATTACCTGAGTTATCCGCTTTGCAGCAGGATGACTGCTGTGATATTTCATCTTCCTCGCAAAGGACTGTTGGACAGTCAATTGCTTACTGGAAGTAGTACGAGTGGTCTTCCGACTTCCCCTCTGGGATGCCGATCGACTCCCAGCAGCAACAACAGCAGCGCCAGCAGCAGTAGGCGTTACACTCAAGGATGCCTCGGAGGAATCTCAGGCAGGAGAGGACTCGTCAGACTTGCCAGTGACATGGCCTGCAGGACTATTGGCTTTCCTGTGTAAGGTGGAAATTGACACTGAGGGAGTTGGTGGTGTGGTTTGCACGAGCTTGGTTACAAGAGGAAGGGATTTAGTGGTCAGTGGACTGCTTCCGCTGTCATCCAAAGTTTTTGAACTTGTCATTGACTTCTGATGAATGCAGTCCAGGTGACGTATAAGGGAGGATGTTCCGAGGTGGTTAACGTCCTTACCCCTACTTATTACAGCTTGACAAAGGCAACACACGGCTTGACACCTGTTGTCCGCATTTGTGTTGAAATAATTCCACACCGAAGAGGTGATTTTTTTTGTATTTTGACCAGGCATGTCAATGGCCATATTCGTCCCATGGACAACAGGTGTCTCCCCGGGTGCCTGACTTAAACAAACCACCTCACCATCAGAATCCTCCTTGTCAATTTCCTCCCCAGCGCCAGAAACACCCATATCCTCATCCTGGTGTACTTCAACAGTGACATCTTCAATTTGACTATCAGGAACAGGACTGCGGGTGCTCCTTCCAGCACTTGCAGGGGGCGTGCAAATGGTGGAAGGCGCAAGCTCTTCCCGTCCAGTGTTGGGAAGGTCAGGCATCGCAACCGACACAATTGGACTCTCCTTGGGGATTTGTGATTTAGAAGAATGCACAGTTCTTTGCTGTGCTTTTGCCAGCTTAAGTCTTTTCATTTTTCTAGCGAGAGGATGAGTGCTTCCATCCTCATGTGAAGCTGAACCACTAGCCATGAACATAGGCCAGGGCCTCAGCCGTTCCTTGCCACTCCGTGTCGTAAATGGCATATTGGCAAGTTTACGCTTCTCATCAGACGCTTTCAATTTTGATTTTTGGGTCATTTTACTGAACTTTTGTTTTTTGGATTTTACATGCTCTCTACTATGACATTGGGCCTTGGCAGACGACGTTGATGGCATTTCATCATCTCGGCCATGACTAGTGGCAGCAGCTTCAGCACGAGGTGGAAGTGGATCTTGATCTTTCCCTATTTTAACCTCCACATTTTTGTTCTCCATTTTTGAATGTGTGGAATTATATGCCAATATCAATAGCAATGGCCTACTACTATATATACTGCGCACAACTGAAATGCACCACAGGTATGGATGGATAGTATACTTGACGACACAGAGGTAGGTAGAGCAGTGGCCTTCCGTACCGTACTGCTATATATACTGGTGTTCACTGTCAGCAAAACTCTGCACTATACTGCTCCTATATAATATACTGGTGGTCCCCAGTGCCCACAATAAAGCAGTGTGAGCACAGATATATGCAGCACACTGAGCACAGATATGGAGTGTTTTTCAGGCAGACAACGTATACTGGTGGTCACTGGTCAGCAAAACTCTGCACTGTACTCCTCCTATATAATACAGCTGCTCCCCAGTCCCCACAATTAAGCAGTGTGAGCACAGATATATGCAGCACACTGAGCACAGATATGGAGTGTTTTTCAGGCAGACAACGTATACTGGTGGTCACTGGTCAGCAAAACTCTGCACTTTACTCCTCCTATATAATACAGCTGCTCCCCAGTCCCCACAATTAAGCAGTGTGAGCACAGATATATGCAGCACACTGAGCACAGATATGGAGTGTTTTTCAGGCAGACAACGTATACTGGTGGTCACTGGTCAGCAAAACTCTGCACTGTACTCCTCCTATATAATACAGCTGCTCCCCAGTCCCCACAATTAAGCAATAAGCACTGCAGTAGCACAAATATTATTAATAAACGGAGAAGATGCCAGCCACGTCCTCTCCCTAACATTTCCAATGCACGAGTGAAAATGGCGGCAACGTGCGGCTGCTTATATAGAATCCGAATCTCGCGAGAATCCGACAGCGGGATGATGACGTTCGGGCGCGCTCGGATTAACCGAGCCATACGGGAGAATCCGAGTATGCCTCGGACCCGTGTAAAATGGGTGAAGTTCGGGGGGGTTCGGTTTCCGAGGAACCGAACCCGCTCATCACTAGTTACTGGGGGTAATTCTGAGTTCATCGCAGCAGCAAGTTTGTTAGCAATTGGGCAAAACCATGTGCACTGCAGGGGTGGTAGATATAACATTTGCAGAGAGAGTTAGATTTGGGTGGGTTATTTTGTTTCTGTGCAGGGTAAATACTGGCTGCTTTATTTTTTCACTGCTATTTAGATTTCAGTTTGAATACACCCCACCCAAATCTAACTCTCTCTGCACATGTTATATATGCCCCTCCTGCAGTGCACATGGGAGGTCATTCCGAGTCGTTCGCTCGGAAAATTTCTTCGCATCGCAGCGTTTTTCCGCTTAGTGCGCATGCGCAATGTCCGCACTGCGACTGCGCCAAGTAAATTTGCTATGAAGTTTGGATTTTTACTCACGGCTTTTTCTTCGCTCAGGCGATCGTAGTGTGATTGACAGGAAATGGGCGTTACTGGGCGGAAACAGGCCGTTTTATGGGCGTGTGGGAAAAAACGCTACCGTTTCCGGAAAAAACGCGGGAGTGGCTGGAGAAATGGAGGAGTGTCTGGGTGAACGCTGGGTGTGTTTGTGACGTCAAACCAGGAACGATAAGCACTGAACTGATCGCAGATGCCGAGTAAGTCTGAAGCTACTCTGAAACTGCTACGAAATGTGTAATCGCAATATTGCGAATCTTTCGTTCGCAATTTTAAGAAGCTAAGATTCACTCCCAGTAGGCGGCGGCTTAGCGTGTGCAATACTGCTAAAATCGCCTTGCGAGCGAACAACTCGGAATGAGGGCCATGGTTTTGCCCAACTGCTAACAAATTTGCTGCTGCGATCAGCTCAGAATTAGGCCCACTGTCTCTCTGGACACAGCAAAACCACTTATGGAGTCTGCACACAGGCACATGAACCAGAAGAGCACAGAACAACATATATCAGCGTGCCTGAGAAGAACAGCATAAAATGGCACCGAGTCCCGGCCACCACACCCTTATATAGAATCCGAAACCCGTGAGAATCCGATGCCGATATGTAACCCAGACTCGTATTGATTCAGATACCAAAAGTTCAGATGGACTCGTTTGGAGAGGTAATCTGAACCACTCATCTCTTGTTCTTGTAGTTTAATACAGAGGGAGCCATTAGAGTGAGGAGCTGCCTCACAAAGAAGGGGCAAGTGGTGCCTATTTACATTGAAGCAGCAACACCAACAGACCAGGGAGACGGTAAATCCTTAATACCCCCATACCAGTGAATGAAAGCAGTCAGTAAGTGGTGCCAGACAACAACCATTAGACAGACATAGACTGGCTGAGCAGGAGCTCCACAATAGCATGACCTCTGCAGTCAGCAATCAGCCGCAAGTAGTATTTTTATAAAAAAAAAATCTTATTAATTAAAAAGTGACCCAAATGTTATTTTTACAAGTTTACTTGTGTCCCTTATTGACTTCAAACTGTGAAAGGTAATTTTATGACCAGAAGCAGATACTTTATCTCACATTACTTATCAATAAAATTGCAGTTAATGTTTAGGTGAGTCTGTACATTTAATTATTCCTCAATGTTCCCATTCTGGATTTAGCTGTCTATTGAGGCGCCATAACTTTGTTACGCGTTAGATGATGCTGACTCTGAACTATAAGCCGAAATCGGTGTCAAAGTCAGTGATATTGCCAAATAACACTTCTGACAACTTGCTGTTGCGACTCAAAGTCGCCATAGAAAATAATTGACTTAATAAAAGAAAGTAGTGGATTTTAAAGATCAGATTAGGAATTTGAATTGTTTACGTCAGTTCTTTATTTGTAAACTGAGAATAGTGGGTGAAAGAATATCCTTTCCATTAGGACACACTGGTTAATTAGCAGATACCAATATTTTCCTTTCAACTTATTAAATGTGATGAAAACAGTGTGATGTCATCACCAGGGGAGATATTTCCTATTTCCTGGACTATGTTGATTTTTCCCTCCTCCTATCCGCTGCAGTGTCAACTTACTCCAAAATAATACTTTCCTATCTGCTACTCCAAACTAAAAAAATATATGTTTAAGTACAGTACCTCACATATACAACACTGACATCCTGTGGGCACTCACAAAAATCACACAACTATACTTATGTGTATGTGATGGGTATAAACTACTGACATAAGAGCTTACTTCCAATAAACAAAATATGGAATACATACGTTTTTCCGACGACCAGGATACAGGCTGCCATGATCCCAACAGTGGGATCCCGGCCATCAGTATGCCGGCAGCGGGGCGAGCACTAGAAAGCCCCTTGCGGGCCCACTGCACTCACCACGCAGGTTATATTCTCCCTCTATGGGTGTCGTGGACACCGGTAGAGGGAGGAAAACCTGTGGTGCAGGGATCCCGGCGCTGGCATTTCGCCGCCTGTCAGGATTCCGACGTCGGCATTGTGACTAGAGATGAGCGGGTTCGGTTCGCCGAGAACCCAACCCCCCTGAACCCCACGTGTCAAACACAGGTCCGAGCCCGGCTCGGTTATTCCCGCCTGTCGGATTCTCGCGAGATTCGGATTCCATATAAAGAGCCGCGCGTCGCCGCCATTTTCACTCGGGCATTGTAGAGGGTACAGAGAGGACGTGGCTACGTTCTCTCAGTGTCAGTTCTCAGTATCAGTGCTCAGTATCAGTGCTTATTGCTGCTCACTAATACTAGTACAGTGTCTCTCTTGTGCTGCATCTTGCTGCTGTATGGTGCTGTGGTAGTAGTGTCCTGTGACTGCATCGGTCATCATCATTCCAGTCACAGTGGTGTCTGGGGGGGTGACAATTCCAGAGTGCTTTTAGCTGCACACTAATACTAGTACAGTGTCTTGTGCTGCATCGTGTTAATCAGTGTCAGTTCTCAGTAGTATCATCATCAGTGCTCAGTATCACTGCTCATTGTCTTGTGCTGCATTGTGGTGCTCAGTAATACTACATTACTAATACTAGTACAGTGTCTTGTGCTGCATCGTGCTGCTCAGTGTCAGTTCTCAGTAGTATCATCAGTGCTCAGTATCACTGCCCATTGTCTTGTGGTGCTCAGTAACACTACATTACTAATACTAGTACAGTGTCTTGTGCTAATCGTGCTGCTCAGTGTCAGTTCTCAGTAGTACCATCAGTGCTCAGTATCACTGCTCATTGTCTTGTGCTGCATCGTGGTGCTCAGTAATACTACATTACTAATCCTAGTACAGTGTCTTGTGCTGCATCGTGCTGCTCAGCGTCAGTTCTCAGTAGTTTCATCAGTGCTCAGTATCACTGCTCATTGTCTTGTGCTGCTTGGTAATACTACATTACTAATACTAGTACAGTGTCTTGTGCTGCATCGTGCTGCTCAGTGTCAGAACTTCTCAGTAGTAGAATAATCAGTGCTCAGAATCACTGGTCAGTGCTCAGTGTCAGTGCACCTCTTTTTCTCTTTTCTTTGCATCATGTGCTGTTTGGGGACTATTTTTGTAAAAGTGCCATCCTGTCTGACACTTCCGTATATTTTTGTAAAAGTGCCATCCTGTCTGACACTTCCGTATATGTCCAGTGGTACTGCCATTTGATATAATTCCCGATATTACTGCCATTACTGCCAGTGATTTTGTCATTTTCTTCCAGTGATTTGGACCAATAATACCATTGATTAGAACGAATAATTCCTGTGATACTGGCTTTTAATTCTAGTGATTTTGTCATTTTCTTCCAGTGATTTGGACCAATAATTCCATTGATTAAAACAAATAATTCCAGTGATATTGCCTTATAATTCACATGATACTGGAGTCTAATTCTAGATGGTACAGGTGTTTGTGTCGCTTAGCTTAGCCATCCAGCGACCGCCATCCAGCGACCTTGGTGCACCTCTTTTTTTCTTTGCATCATGTGCTGTTTGGGGACAATTTTTTTGAAGTGCCATCCTGTCTGACACTGCAGTGCCACTGCTAGATGGGCCAGATGTTTGTGCCGGCCATTTGGTTCGCTTAACTTAGTCATCCAGCGACCTCGGTGCAAATTTTAGGACTAAAAATAATATTGTGAGGTGTTCAGAATAGACTGGAAATTAGAGATGTGCACCGGAATTTTTTCGGGTTTTGTGTTTTGGTTTTGGATTCGGTTCCGCAGCCGTGTTTTGGATTCGGACGCATTTTGGCAAAACCTCCCTGAAAAATTTTTGTCGGATTCGGGTGTGTTTTGGATTCGGGTGTTTTTTTTTACAAAAAACCCTCAAAAACAGCTTAAATCATAGAATTTGGGGGTCATTTTGATCCCATAGTATTATTAACCTCAATAACCATATTTTCCACTCATTTTCAGTCTATTCCGAACACCTCACAATATTATTTTTATTCCTAAAATTTGCACCGAGGTCGCTGGATGACTAAACTAAGCGACCCAAGTGGCCGACACAAACACCTGGCCCATCTAGGAGTGGCACTGCAGTGTCAGACAGGATGGCACTTCAAAAAAATAGTCCCCAAACAGCACATGATGCAAAGAAAAAAAGAGGCGCAATGAGGTAGCTGTGTGACTAAGCTAAGCGACCCAAGTGGCTGACACAAACACCTGGCCCATCTAGGAGTGGCACTGCAGTGTCAGACAGGATGGCAGATTTAAAAAATAGTCCCCAAACAGCACATGATGCAAAGAAAAAAAGAGGTGCACCAAGGTCGCTGGATGGCTAAGCTAAGCGACACAAGTGGCCGACACTAACACCTGGCCCATCTAGGAGTGGCACTGCAGTGTCAGACAGGATGGCACTTCAAAAAAATAGTCCCCAAACAGCACATGAAGCAAAGAAAAAAAGAGGCGCAATGAGGTAGCTGTGTGACTAAGCTAAGCGACCCAAGTGGCCGACACAAACACCTGGCCCATCTAGGAGTGGCACTGCAGTTTTCTAGCGAAAGGATGAGTGCTTCCATCCTCATGTGAATCTGAACCACTAACCATGAACATAGGCCAGGGCCTCAGCCGTTCCTTGCCACTCCGTGTCGTAAATGGCATATTGGCAAGTTTACGCTTCTCATCAGACGCTTTCAATTTTGATTTTTGGGTCATTTTACTGAACTTTTGTTTTTTGGATTTTACATGCTCTCTACTATGACATTGGGCATCGGCCTTGGCAGACGACGTTGATGGCATTTCATCGTCTCGGCCATGACTAGTGGCAGCAGCTTCAGCACGAGGTGGAAGTGGATCTTGATCTTTCCCTATTTTAACCTCCACATTTTTGTTCTCCATTTTTTAATGTGTTGAATTATATGCCAGTATCAGTAGCAATGGCCTACTACTATATATACTGCGCACAACTGAAATGCACCACAGGTATGGATGGATAGTATACTTGACGACACAGAGGTAGGTAGAGCAGTGGCCTTCCATACCGTACTGCTATATATACTGGTGGTCACTGTCAGCAAACTGCAAAACTAAAATGCACCACAGGTATAGAATCTAGATGGATAGTATACTTGACGACACAGAGGTAGGTAGAGCAGTGGCCTTCCGTACCGTACTGCTATATATACTGGTGGTCACTGTCAGCAAACTGCAAAACTAAAATGCACCACAGGTATAGAATCTAGATGGATAGTATACTTGACGACACAGAGGTAGGTAGAGCAGTGGCCTTCCGTACCGTACTGCTATATATACTGGTGGTCACTGTCAGCAAACTGCAAAACTAAAATGCACCACAGGTATAGAATCTAGATGGATAGTATACTTGACAACACAGAGGTAGGTAGAGCAGTTGCCTTCCGTACCGTACTGCTATATATACTGGTGGTCACTGGTCAGCAAAACTCTGCACTGTACTCCTCCTATATAATATACTGGTGGTCCCCAGTACCCACAATAAAGCAGTGTGAGCACAGATATATGCAGCACACTGAGCACAGATATGGAGCGTTTTTCAGGCAGAGAACGTATAATACTGGTGGTCACTGGTCAGCAAAACTCTGCACTGTACTCCTCCTATATAATACTGCTGGTCCCCAGTCCCCACAATAAAGCAGTGTGAGCACAGATATATGCAGCACACTGAGCACATATATGGAGCGTTTTTCAGGCAGAGAACGGATAAAACTGGTGGTCACTGATCAGCAAAACTCTGCACTGTACTCCTCCTATATAATACAGCTGCTCCCCAGTCCCCACAATTAATCAATATGCACAAATATTTGCAGCAACATTAATAAACGGAGAGGACGCCAGCCACGTCCTCTCCCTAACATTTCCAATGCACGAGTGAAAATGGCGGCGACGCGCGGCTCCTTATATAGAATCCGAATCTCGCGAGAATCCGACAGCGGGATGATGACGTTCGGGCGCGCTCGGGTTAACCGAGCCATACGGGAGAATCCGAGTATGCCTCGGACCCGTGTAAAATGGGTGAAGTTCGGGGGGGTTCGGTTTCCGAGGAACCGAACCCGCTCATCACTACTGGACATGAGTGGAAATTATTGTTATTGAGGTTAATAATACTATAGGATCAAAAGTAGCCCCAAATTCTATGATTTTAGCTGTTTTTGTGGTTTTTTTTTCAAATATCACCCGAATCCAAAACACATCCGAATCCAAAACCCGAAAGGGTGGTTTTGCCAAAACGCGTCCGAATCCAAAACACGACCGCGGACCCGAATCCAAAACCAAAACACGAAAAATGCCCGCTGCACATCTCTAATTGTGACCGCCGGGATCCCGACAGGCGGTCTTGTGATTGCCTCCCACAAAATATAATGGAGCAGAATAATCAAAGGAAAACTGAAACACCGGGTGAGATTTTATGGCAATAAAGTTTCAATTTCCAAGGTGCAAAAATGCAGATGCAAACGTGTCTGTTGTCCGTCTGGCTGATACAAAAATGTAAGCCTACATTGCAATTTTGCGAGCTGTCCCATGAAAGACAGCATCAGCTAATATGGACCTGGTTGAATATGTGCATGGTGAAACCTCCACTTCAATGTCCTGCCTGAAATTTCTTTAGTACCAACACCTTTGCATGGCAGGTGCAGGTAGTCTGAGTGCCATAGGAGCTCAAACCCAAAAGCTGCCTTATTAAGTTATTCATATTGCACACATTGCATACGTTACGCAGCATATCACAGAAAATACGAGGGGTGTGCAATAAGTTTCCGGATGTGCAGTGCATAGGTAGACACAATCTGACTGTCTGGTTGTGAACTGTAATGTCTGACTAAGTTTTTTGTGAAATGTCAAGGCACAGAACTGTATGTAAGCAAAACTGCACACTGTAGAGGTCAGCATGATCACTTCCTCCACAAACTCGTTATGGAGCTCAACAGAAGCCACTGGAGAGCCATGATCTTCCACGACTACAATAGTGGTCTGAGACAGCAGGAGAGTTTTGACCAAATGCAAACTGTTTTAGGGGAGTAAGCACCATCCTGAACCACTGTTTTTTGAGTAGTTTGCAGAACTTCAGCGTGGGAGATTGTCCCTGAAAGACAAGGAGCACTGCAACCATCACCAAGGACAATGTTGTTGCCGTGTGGGCCATAGTTGAGTTGGACACCAGGGTGACCGTGGCCCAGTTAGAGAAGGATATAGGCATCTCATCGGGATCCACCCGCTTGATATTCCATGGAAAGCTTGACCTGAGCAAGGTCTCTGCATGCTGGGTGCCCCATCAGCTGAGTAGAGAGCAGAAGGAGGCTTGGGTGACTTGATGCCACAACATGCTGGCCAGGTTTGATAGTAATCACTCAAACTCTGTCTGGGAGATCATAAGTCTGGGAGATCATCAGTGGTGATGAATCTTGGATCTACATTTTTGATCTTTTTGAACAAACAACAGTCGGCCCAGTGGACCCCAGTTGGAGGTGCGCTGCCACAGAAGTTATGACATAAGCTCACCGTGGCCAAGAAGATGGTGGCTGTTTTTGTGGCTAAGACTGGTCATGTAGCTACTGTACCACTCACGCAGCAGTGCACTGTCACTGTGGACAGGTACGCCAACCTATGCCTGCCGCAAGTGCTGGAAGCCATTTACAGGTGCCGTCTGAGAACTTGCACTAGTGGTGCTCTTCTCCATCATCATGAAAATGCACCTGCCCACAAGTCCAAGAAAGTGGTAGATTTTCTGGCCTTTATAATGCATCCAGGAGCTTGGCCATCCGCCATACAGTCGAGACCTGGCCACCTGCAACTTCTTCGTGTTCCCACAAATCAAATGCAAGATGTGAGGTATTTGCTTTGAGTCATCGGAAGCTGCAGTGGAGACCTTCATCCAGCATGCAGAAGGCATACCTGCTTTGGGCTGGTCCAGCTGTTTCACCAAGTGGTTGAGCACATGCAGTATTGCAAGGACTCCTCTGGCAAATACTTTGAAAACATTTCTTTGTAAATGTGACCAACGCTCTACTTATATAAGTAATACTGGGGTGGCAGCAGTACGTGTGAGAGGTTAAACCCAGAAACCTCCAGTATTTAAAGTTCAAACAGGATTTACACAACTGCGCCTACTTGCAAAATAAATTGTCAGTATAAGTGAAAGAACCACGGAATAATATGTAATATGAAAAATACTGACGTTTATTTGTATATAAATAATATAGGGTCAAAATTTGCTTTTACCCAAATGTATGAAAAAAATGATAGTGATAATCATGAAGTTGGGCAAAGAATGATGATAAAGAAAAATAAAAAATAATAATAATAAAAAAAAAAAAAAAAATAAAATAAAAAAATATATAATATAAAAAAAGAAAATGAAAAATATAAAGTGGAAATGAAAAAATTAGAAAAAATATGTCTAAGTCCCAAAATGTCTGGTGTGAGCAGAGTGTGGCGTCCCACCTCTTTTCCACCTTATTGTCGTTTTTTACTATCCGGTATCACAGTATAGATTGATATTTCTGGATTAGCAGGAATGTTGAATTCCACAGTTACTCACAGTATCGCTGTGGGGTACCCCAATCTGGACAGTGGTGGGATGAGGTGATCAGGGTGAAGGTAAAATTAAATATCCCCGGACTCCCCGCTAACCTCCTCCGTCCTGTGCAGCAGGAGACGTCCACAAACACAGACGTCTGCCAGTGTTCAAAACCGGAGGGACGCGGTCATGCCTCTGGGGGGAAGGTATCGACGACTTCTGGACCCACAAGGGGACTGTCCGCCGTGAACCTTCCCTCCTACGGGGTGTATTACCTTTTCTCCTGCGCTCGATCCCGTCACACACTTCCACTCCTTTCTTCTGTCTTCTCTCAGCCTGACGATCGGTGCTCCGCTCTCAGGTCTGTGTCCTCTCGGCCGTGCGGCTCCGTTTCTCCTCCACAGTGTCTCTTGCGAATCAGTTTGTTCCGTCCAGATATATTTCAAAATACTGTTGTTTTCTATAGATGATATGGAGAGGGGTTATGCAATGCTCAGTTCCTTCTCCAACGCGTATCGACCCGTTTGGGTCTTCCTCAGGGAGTCCTTATTCACCATCTTAGTTGAGGGCTTTTTATACCCATACTTGATTGTATCATCCCAAAAAGGGGTGTGTCCATACTACCTCTGTATAAGCTAAATGGATACAATGTGTGTTTGGATTTGTCACATAGTTAAACAGGCTTGTATAAGAAAACGATGATTGCTATTTGTGGCTGTGTGCAAAACCAAAGAAAAACAACTAATAATGTATATAACAAAATAAAATAAAATAGAATAAAATAAACATCTTGTATAATCTTCTTATGTTGATTCTGCAAATAATAAGTTTTAATACTAGAAATAAAAAAACTATTTTTCTTCGTTTGTTTTAGAAATGATTGATTTAGCCGTATGTATACAATCTAACACAATTCATTTTGTATTTTTATGTTGATATATATTATCAATTTATCTACGGGAATAAAATAAATGAAATACATTGTTTTTATTGACTTCCTTTGATAGTTATTGGTATAATAGAAGATACAGCTTATTGTGAGAAAAGCTATTTCCCAGTAGTTATACCCAATTGTTGTGTGTTATTTAGTGGTTATGCGTAATTGCTGGTTTTTTGAAATACGTGGATGAGCTGAGGTTATGCAGAAGACCTTCACATGATATAACAGGATGTATCTTCTTACATGTTGTTTGTGCACTGGAACATATTTATGATGGTATGAAATGTAATACTGACGTTTTGTGATGTCATGCTAGCCATTAAATAAACTAGACGGAATATAGGCTCTGAATATTCATCAGTTCATCACTATTGACCTCACTTCATTGTCTAAGTTCAAACCCTGTGGTCTCAGTGTTTTTAGCGTGTACATCCATCTTAATTCCTCTTTGTTTATTTTTTTCAAAAAGTCTCCTCCTCTCCAATTTGGTGGTACTAACTTAATTCCCAGTATCTTCAAACCTGTCGAGTTGCTGTCGTGTGTTTCTTTGAAATGCTGTGACAAATTGTGTGTTTCTAAACCGTGTTTGATGTTTCTGACATGTTCAGCTATTCTCGTTTTAAGGGGTCTTGTTGTTCTCCCTACATACTGTAGTTTGCACGGGCATTCAGCTAGGTAGATCACCCCTTTGCTGTGGCATGAGATGTGTTCTTGTATATCAAAAACTTCTCCTGTTTTGTTGGAAATAAAGTTGGTGACCCTTTTGGTGCTCACTTTGTGTGTTCTACAGTAGTTGCAGGTGCCACAATGAAAAAAACCTTTATTGAGTTTCTGTCCTAACATGGTAGTCTGTATTTTTTCTACTTTTCTAAGGTGACTATGTGACAATCTTGATTTTAGGTCTGGTGCTCTTTTGTAGATAACTTTTGGCCTTGATGGGAGTTTGTCTGCTAAGATGTCGTCTTCTAGTAGAATATGCCAGTGTTTGTATAGGATTTTTTCTAACTGCCGGTTGTTTGTGCTGTATTGTGTAATGAAGGCTGTTTTGAAAGCTTCATTTGTTGTGTCTTTATTCTTGTATGTTAGGAGGGTGTTTCTGTCTATTTCTTTTGCTTTTTCTAAGTCTTTCTCCAGAGTATCTTCCTTGTAGCCTTTATCTATAAATTGGCATTTCATTTCTTCTGCTTGTGTTTCGAAATCCTCTATTTTTGTACAGTTTTTTCTAATCCGTTTAAACTGGCCTAGTGGGATGCTCTTTAGCCAGTTCGGGTGATGTGCACTACTGTTTAGAATGTAGCTATTCACGTCTACACTCTTCTGAAAGGTTTTTGTATGGATAGTAGAATTTTCTATGAAAATCGTTATATCTAAAAAATTCACTGTCGATTTGCTGTGTTCTGTAGTGAAAACCAAATTCTTATTGTTTGCATTGATGTATTTGAGAAATTCTAAAAGTCTTTCTTCTGTGCCCTGCCAGATGAAGATCACGTCGTCTATGTATCTTCGCCATAGGACCAGGTTTGCCCCAAAGCCATGCCCGCACCATATGTTGGTATCCTCCCAGTGACTCATGAATAGATTGGCATAACTCGGAGCAAACCTGGTCCCCATGGCTGTTCCTTTGGTCTGTCTGTAGTATGTGTCGTTGAACCAAAAATAGTTGTGTTCTAAGATGAATCTTATGCATTCTATGATAAATTCTGTTTGTCTTGGGTCTAGATTCTGATCTAAAGAAAGAAAATGTTTTACAGCTGATATTCCCTGTTCTTGGTTAATAACTGTGTACAGTGAGGTGACGTCACTTGTACATATCCAGTAGTCGTCTGCCCAAGTGACGTCTCTCAGTGTTCTGATGATGTCAGTGGTGTCCTTTATGTATGATTTTTGTGTTTTTACGTATGTCTGAAGGTATGAGTCTATATACTGTGATAGATTTGATGTGAGAGAGCCTATTCCTGATATGATCGGTCGACCTGGTGGGTTATGTCTGTCTTTATGTACTTTTGGCAAATAATAAAATACTGGAAGTATGGGATTGTCATTATTTATGAATTCGTGTTCTTTTTTGTTCAGAATTCCTACATCTAAACCTTCTTTTGTTAGTATGTCCAAGCTTTTTTTGTAGTTTTTGGTGGGGTCTTGTGTGAGGGTTTCATATGTTTCTTTATCACTTAAAATTCTGAGTGATTCATTTATGTATGCTTTCTTGTCTAGCAATACGACCCCCCCCCCCTTTGTCTGCAGGTTTTATCACTAGTTCTTTGTTGTCACTGAGATCCTTTAATGCGTTTTTTTCAGTTTTTGTCAGATTAAGTGTCTTAGGTTTTGTTTCTATTTTGTCTATGTCCCTTGTTACCAAATGTTCGAATGTGTTGATTAGTGAACCTCTCATGTATTGTGGGTAGAATGTGGAGTTGGGTTTTAGATCTGAGTGCTTGTATGTTCTTTCTGCATCTTTTTGTTCAGTGAATGCAATTGGTCCTTTGTTGTAATATTTAGCGAGTGTTAATTTTCTTGTGAACTTGTGTAAGTCTAAGTATGTTTCAAATTTATTTAACTGTTTTGTCGGTGCAAATTTCAAACCTTTGTTTAATAGGGAGACGTGTTCCTTTTTTAGTGTGACTGTGCTCAGGTTAAATATCCCTTTGTTTTCTATCTCTGGTTGTTGTTCCTTTTGTGTCTTCCTGTTTCTTCCACCTCTACATCCTCGTCTAGTTCTATTAATTTTCTTTTGTTTGGTGTTGCTGTTTTCTGGTCGCAGGACCGGAGGCCTGCACTCTTTCCTAAAAAATGGTCTGCACATGTTTCTTGTGTTATCGGTTCGCTAGCTACTGTGTCTTTCTCAGTGGTGGAGATGTCCTCTAGGTGAGCTGAAACTTGGAAACCTTTTTCTAGGGACAGTCTAGCTAGTTTTTCATAGTCGATTTCTTCTTCAATACTGTATGTGGAAAAATCTGTATCTAAAGTGCTGTCCAGGATAGAGTGATATTGTGTGTCTTCTCTGCTTTTGTTGCCTGCTGTATTGTATGTTAATCTAGGATTTTTTGAGTGCAATCTTGTCATGTATTGTTGATAGGTGAGATTTAGTCTTTTGTACACAGGTGTGGTGTGTAACTGTTTTTTTGTTTTGTTGGGGTCTGTCTTTCTTGGAGTTTTCAGTAAAGTTGATGTGTGTTTTTGTTTAGCTGTGAATTTTTTGTCTGGCTTCTTTTTGCCTATCTTGTCCCTTAGGATTTTTGATTCCTTGGTTGCTATTATGTCCTCCTCTGTTCGTCTCAATCTGTTTTTCGATACTGTTTCTAATTCTTGAAATTCTTTGTCCTCCTTATGTTCTTCTAGAGCTACTTGTAGTGACTATTTCTTTCTCTAATTCTTTGAGTTCATTATCGTGTGTATTGATAATTAACTGAATCAGTTGCATGGAGCAGTCTTGTAGTATGTTTTCCCATTTCTTTGTAAACTGTGGATTATCTTTATTATGTGTAGGGATTTTCTTGATTCTAAGACCCTTAGGTATCAATTTGTGTGATAAGTACCAATTAAGTGTTTTATTGTCCCACCATAGTTTGGATTCTTTAGTTGCTAGTCTTTCCAATTTCAAAAATAGATCACAGAATTTGTTTACACTATCGTGCGTGGCAGTAGTGTGTTCTATATTGTTGAAGATTTTGTCCGCCCTACTGGCTCTATCTTTTCTTAAGTCTAGTATACCCATATAAGGAGCTGCTGATGACCGGGTTTGTAGAATCTGTTTCTTTGTAAATGTGACCAACGCTCTACTTATATAAGTAATACTGGGGTGGCAGCAGTACGTGTGAGAGGTTAAACCCAGAAACCTCCAGTATTTAAAGTTCAAACAGGATTTACACAACTGCGCCTACTTGCAAAATAAATTGTCAGTATAAGTGAAAGAACCACGGAATAATATGTAGTATGAAAAATACTGACGTTTATTTGTATATAAATAATATAGGGTCAAAATTTGCTTTTACCCAAATGTATGAAAAAAATGATAGTGATAATCATGAAGTTGGGCAAAGAATGATGATAAAGAAAAATAAAAAATAATAATAATAAAAAATAAAAATAAAAAAAAATATATAATATAAAAAAAGAAAATGAAAAATATAAAGTGGAAATGAAAAAATTAGAAAAAATATGTCTAAGTCCCAAAATGTCTGGTGTGAGCAGAGTGTGGCGTCCCACCTCTTTTCCACCTTATTGTCGTTTTTTACTATCCGGTATCACAGTATAGATTGATATTTCTGGATTAGCAGGAATGTTGAATTCCACAGTTAGTCACAGTATCGCTGTGGGGTACCCCAATCTGGACAGTGGTGGGATGAGGTGATCAGGGTGAAGGTAAAATTTAAACGGATTAGAAAAAACTGTACAAAAATAGAGGATTTCGAAACACAAGCAGAAGAAATGAAATGCCAATTTATAGATAAAGGCTACAAGGAAGATACTCTGGAGAAAGACTTAGAAAAAGCAAAAGAAATAGACAGAAACACCCTCCTAACATACAAGAATAAAGACACAACAAATGAAGCTTTCAAAACAGCCTTCATTACACAATACAGCACAAACAACCGGCAGTTAGAAAAAATCCTATACAAACACTGGCATATTCTACTAGAAGACGACATCTTAGCAGACAAACTCCCATCAAGGCCAAAAGTTATCTACAAAAGAGCACCAGACCTAAAATCAAGATTGTCACATAGTCACCTTAGAAAAGTAGAAAAAATACAGACTACCATGTTAGGACAGAAACTCAATAAAGGTTTTTTTCATTGTGGCACCTGCAACTACTGTAGAACACACAAAGTGAGCACCAAAAGGGTCACCAACTTTATTTCCAACAAAACAGGAGAAGTTTTTGATATACAAGAACACATCTCATGCCACAGCAAAGGGGTGATCTACCTAGCTGAATGCCCGTGCAAACTAAAGTATGTAGGGAGAACAACAAGACCCCTTAAAACGAGAATAGCTGAACATGTCAGAAATACTGTGACTAACTGTGGAATTCAACATTCCTGCTAATCCAGAAATATCAATCTATACTGTGATACCGGATAGTAAAAAACGACAATACGGTGGAAAAGAGGTGGGACGCCACACTCTGCTCACACCAGACATTTTGGGACTTAGACATATTTTTTCTAATTTTTTCATTTCCACTTTATATTTTTCATTTTCTTTTTTTATATTATATATTTTATTTTTATTTTTTTTATTATTATTATTTTTTATTTTTCTTTATCATCATTCTTTGCCCAACTTCATGATTATCACTATCATTTTTTTCATACATTTGGGTAAAAGCAAATTTTGACCCTATATTATTTATATACAAATAAACGTCAGTATTTTTCATACTACATATTATTCCGTGGTTCTTTCACTTATACTGACAATTTATTTTGCAAGTAGGCGCAGTTGTGTAAATCCTGTTTGTACTTTGAAAACATGTTAAATAAATAAAATACTGTTTGTGCATCTGGAAACTTATTGAACACCCCTCACATTACAGTCATTCCCAGCAATCCCTGCCCCAGTGAAGATTGCAATCTATGAGCCTGGGTGGGTGTAGTGCGCATTTTCTGGGTGTGCCAAGGACATCTTCCAAATCCGAATTACCGGCATCGGCTGCTGTAGTTCAGGCGGCCATTCTGAGCTTTACACAGATGGCCGATGGTGATACGAGCCTGCATCTTGGATCTGCAGTGCTGGCATTGAGAATATTTTCATATTACATTGTAAATAGTGTACAATTTAGAATCAGGTAATACATTCCCTACCATACAGACAGGTTGGGTACGGGATCCAAGCAGTCAGAATACCGACGCTGAGGATCCTGACTGCCAGAAAGCCGGCAGGGTGGCGAGCGCAATGAAGAAGGTTCTATTCCCACTCCATGGCTATCGTGGACACCAAGGAAACGGAATAGCTATAGTGGCGCTGCCGGCATTCTGGTGGTCGGGATCCCGGCATCAGTATTCTGACCGCCGGGATCCTGACTACATCCCATACATACACACATACTTACCATACTCACCGACTTCTTTATACTTTGGGGGGTGGAGGGGCCTTGCACATCACTAGGCCTCGCCCATCATGGTAATTCCCACGAATTGCGGGTCTTCTAGGAAGAGGCAGGGCTAAAATGATTGCAATTTGTGTCACTTTAGCCCTGCCCTCTCCATGCGGACCCCCGATTTTCACTATTATCTTTCTAGCCTACCCACTTCACTAGGAAGTACTCACTCTTCTGGGGGGGTTACCTGTAAAATTCGGAGTCTCCTGCAACTTCTGGGAGAGTAGTGTGATACACACTTGTAGCTTTATTTTGCATCAGAAGAAAATGAACCAACCAGCAGTGGCATCCCTACCTTCAATGACACCCAGTGCGGGAGGACATGTTGTTTGTGGGATGGCAGTAAGGGGCATGGTCTCATGGGTAGGGGGTGTAACCTCATAGGTAGGGGCGTTGCCTCACATCCCGAACACCCTTTTCATCAACCCGGCAGTACGGAGATGCTGGGATGCCTCTGGAGACCGCTCTGTGCACAGTGCCAGCTCTTAAAATGTGCCAGTAGCTGGGTGCTGCACATAATATTACAGTGCGGCACCCGTTTCCTGTCACTGAGCAGGAGTCAGGACTTTGGTTTCAACCCTCGGCAGGTGAGACCTGGGTGCGACCCACACCCCTGTAGTGATGCCACTGCCTACCATTATTATTTTTTTGGAGTGTAGGAGGAAAAAAGACAACCCAGAGGAGACCTAAGCAAACGTTAGAACATACAAACTCTGCACATATAATGCTGAGGGTTTCAACCCTCAGCAGGTGACAAATGGGTGCGACCCGCACCCCTGTAGTGATGCCACTGCCTACCATTTTTTTTTTGGGAGTGTAGGAGGAAAAAAGACAACCCAGAGGAGACCTAAGCCAACATGTTAGAACATAGAAACTCTGCACATATAATGCCTTTGCCCTGAATTGAACTCATAACCTCTGTGCTGTAAGCAGGGGTGGATTCAGGCCCGGCGCATACCGCTCAGCAAAGGGATGCAGTGCAGGTAGGCGCCAGGGGGCAGAGGCGCTCTACCCGCTCTGCATCCCAGTGCTGAGTTCCCCTGCTGATGCCGGCTGCTGCGCCTGTCACACTCTATGACAGGCAGCGGCGCCGGCATCATGAAGCATCCAGTCCCCCTCCCCTGTTACAGACTCACTGCAGTGTGCTGGGCGGGTCTAAAGGGGGCAGAGCTACACAGGGATAAGGGGGCAGAGCTACATGAGGATAAGGGGCGAAGCTACACGGGACCAGCTGCAGTTGCAACACAGGAGGATGAGTTACGAGCTTCTTTATGTAAGTGGCTGGAAAGAGTGAGTGAAAGTGTGTGTGAGTGTATATGTATGCAGTATGTGTGTGTGTATGCATACAGTATTTGTGTATATGTATATGTATGTGTGTGTATGTGTGACTGTACAGTATGTGTGTAATGTATGTACAGTATGTACATGTTGTATGTATATGTGTATGTGTGGTATATGTGTGCAGCATAATGTGTGTAAGCATCACCGTTTCAGGGGGCATTGCGTCTTGTATAAGCGTCACTGGTACAGGGGGCGTTGCGCGTGTAAGCGTCACTGGTACAGGGGGCGTTACATGTGTAAGCATTACTGCATTTTGTATAAGCATCACTGGTACAGGGGGCGTTACGTGTGTAAGTCCCACTACTACAGGGAGCATTATGTGTACAAGCATTATGTGCACTGTCCCTTTGTAAAGTATGGGAGGGTGCAAATTTATAGTTTGCAGGGGGGCGCCGAACACCCTAGCACCGGCCCTGGGTGGATTGTAATAGAACACCAGCCCGGGATATTTATGGAAGCAGCACTAATGGGGGCGAGGTCTGTTGTGGGGGTGGGGTCTGTTGAGGAGGTGGGATTCCTTCTCATAAGGTCTGATTCTGAGTCGAATGCAGTTGTGGTCTTCCTTACATCTTTTGCTGTTGTTACGTCTGTGACTATATGCTAATGATGCTATGATGCACTTCCCTAGTGTACATCTGTGCATCCAAATATGCAAGGACTGAAACACCCACTGTCATTGCCTACAGATGCTGCAATCATGCTTTGTGCATCTTTAGATACCATCATCGGCACACCATAGAATCTTTCACCAGCGCTATGCAAGGTGCAAATCATTCATCTGAGTATGGCCTCCAGTGTAAGCAACTCAACGTCTCTATATGCAACCACTTTCAGAAACACGCCGACACTGTGGTACGTCTGCCTCTGATTAGCCAGTCCCCTGTAACCACCCATGAATGCCCAACACATTTCTAATACACTTTTGGTGCATGTCTGACTCCTGTACTGCAACACAATCGCTGTGCATGCATGCGCGGTGCAACTGAGATGCAAGCGCAGATGAAATACATTGCACAAGATAAAAATAAAAGACATTGGCCCCCACAGGAAAAAAAACATACACATTGGGCCACACAGAAAACACTAAAACAAACTGGCCCCCACAGGGAAAAAAAATTACAAGTATGATATAGCTTATGGTATTACAGTTTGTTTAAAATTTCCAATGCTGTTTGAAAGGCCCAGTAACACCAAGAGGTATTATAATTCTTGGCTGTAACATATATATACTCATTTATTTATTAACATTTACAGTATGTAGCGCTATTCCCTTGCACTTCCTTTCAAAGTTGGGCAGGGGTGCATTGGGAACTGAAATCTGTAGAAGTGGCCTCACGTGGGCAGCACCAGAGGTATACTGTATAACCATGGTGGCAGCACCACCCCTCACATGTCAACAAACAAAACAGGTCCCACATGCACATTGCCCCACCAGGAATCTTCCCTGTGAGCCCAATGGCCAATCCACCCCTGGCTGTGAGGTAGTTATACTAACCACTGCAGAATTGATAATAAGATTAGCAAATTATTTGTTTTACTTAATGTAAATGTGCCGTTCTGTTGATCTGCCATGGTCTCAGACAGCATTGTCCCACCAGAGGTGGATTTAGACATCATGGGGCCCTAAGCAAGACATGGATTTGGGGCCACCCCATCCTCAAACAATCCTCAGCATACCCCCACCATGTATGGGACTCCAGGTCGACACCAAAAAGGTCAACACACCTTAGGTCGACACCAATTGGTCGACGCACCTTAGGCCATGGGCAAAAGGTCGACATGAGTTTTTAATGTTTTTTTGGTGTCGTTTTCTTCGTAGAGTGACCGGGAACCCCAACTAGTGCACCGCATCCCCTCGCATGGCTCGCTTATCTCGCCATGCTTCAGGCAAGGTGCCTCGATCCGCTATGGCTGCACTCCCAATTGTAGTCCACGTGGATCGTAAAGTATGAAAAAGTTAAATTTTTTTTTAAAAAACTCATGTCGACCTTTTGTCCATGTCGACCTTTTGTCCGTGTCGACCTGGAGTCCGGATACCCCCCACCACTTGTAGCAGACAGGTCCCCACTCATTATGCTGCCACCCAGTGAATGTATGCTCCCCAATCCCCAATTATAGCAGTCGGATGGTAGTTATACTAGTGTATTGATTACAATTATTACCAGTTATTTATATAGTGCACACATATTCTGCAGCGCTTTACAGAGAACATTTGGCCATTCACATCAGTCCCTTCCTTAGAGGAGTTTGCAATGTATATTCCCTACCACATGTACACGCACACACATTCACGCTATGGTTAATTTTGTTGGGAGCCAATTAACCTACCAGTATATTTTTGAATTGTGGGGGGAAACCGGAGTACCTGGAGGAAACCCATGCAATTACGGGGAGAATATACAAACTCCACACAGTTAGGGTCATGGTGGGAATGGAACCCATGACCCAAGTGCTGTGAGGCAGTAATGCTAACCATTACACCGTCCATACTGCCCTTAAAATCACACCTGGCCCATCTAGTCACTTCATATTCAGCCAGCCCAGCACTCAGACATTTTTGTCGGAAATCAGAAATGCCCTCCCGACTCCATGATCTGTTGGTGAGCCCTGTGGGACCGGCCGGGCCTCTGCGGCTGCTTTGGTTGCCTAGTGGTAAATCCACTACTGCACAGTGGAGAGACAACTTAAATGTCAGACCTTGTATAATGGAGTCACACTAAAGGCACTGATAAGTGACAAGTGCTGCCAACAGTGCCCCCTACCCTGCAGCGCTATGTGCGGTGGCACACTCCGCACACACCTAGTTACAGCCCTGCTGAATGAAGCAGACAAATTCAGAATATTTTTCCATAACCTCTGATTCATTTTTGCTTTTCGGTCTAGCCTAGAAAAACAGCCAATGTACAGATACACAGTTGCTCAGCTATAACACTACCTCTCCGCAGGTCAGTGAGCTTAGGCTTTGCAGGCCATAAACCTTGTCTGATAGACTCCTATCAAAGCCAGGCCATTCCAATGTCTTAGGCAGCAACTGAAAAGCTGCACTTATGCCCTATACAATAAGTATCAGTTGTGCTTGGCACCAAAATAAAATCAATGTGGCCCCATTCCTGCTATTCAATGCAGTGTTTGCCAGTATGGAGCTATTAGGCGTGAATCATTTGTTCAAGCCGCCTAGACTGTCCGCATCACTGTGGAAGTGGGTAGTACTGAATGACAAAGGGCGGCCTCCAGGTGACTTGCCTACTTTTCTGGGCATCCGGAAGAGCCAACAGGAAATTTGGGAAGCTTCCGGACATTCTGGGAGAGTTTACAAGTATGCTTCTGGGGTGGCCGCACTGGAGAAATCTCTTGGAATATAATAATAATAATAATGATAATAATAATAATAATAATAATAATAATAATATTTTTATTTTATTTTTATAGCACTTTGCTACTAATAGGACTCAATCTGCTTTACATTGTCATTTAAAAACACAAGATATAATTAAAGGTTAGCAGAAAAGAGAACTAAGCATTTAACTTAACAGACCCACCCACATAACCTTCAGTGCTTCCCTATCTAATTACATCCTCTCTGTACAGTATACATAACATCACATATTTTGTCCTTCTTTACTCTCACACCCTCTTGACACTTGGCCAACATTGCTGGGTGATCATATCATACAACCCATTAAGAACCTAGCAATCTGGTGGACCATTATGCAATAGATAGGTAGCATCTATCCTTGTGTATCAATGCCTGTTTCCCTATATACTGTAAGCTTGCAAGTAGGGCCTTCCTACCTCTATGTCTGTCTGTTTTTACCCAGTTTTGTTCTATTACTGTTGTTCTAATTGTAAAGTGCAACAGAATATGCTGCGCTATATAAGAAACTGTTAATAAATAAATAAACTTGTATTTCTTTAGGAAATAAAAAGGACATTAGTGAAATGCGTGAGTAAAAAGGAAAGTCTTGAGTCTGTTTTTGAAGGTGTCTAACGTGGAGGCCTCTCGCACTGTGCGGGGAAGCGAGTTCCATAGAGTCGTAGCCACATGGCTAAAAGCTTGACCCCCAGATGAATTAAGACACTGCTTATGGTCCTTCATCTACAGCTTGCAGTAAGCAATAGGGGCAGTAAGGGATCAGTAGCTGCTTCATGAACCTTGGGCCATGGCTATGTAGGCTTTTGAAAGTCAGTAAGCCAATCTTGAAATAGATTTTCCATCTTACAGGTGGCCAGTGAAGGGAGTAGGGCATGGGTGTTATGAGGCAGAAACAAAGCTGGTTAGTTGACAGCCTGACAGCTGCATTTTTTACCAGCTGTAAGAGGTGCAATTCTTTTGTGGGCAGATCCAGATAGAGGGCATTGCAGTAGTCTAAGTGTGATGATACAATTGCATGTATGACTTTAGGCAGATCTTCCAAGGGAATTAAATGCTTGATTCTGGCTATGTTCTTCAGATGAAAGAATGAGGATTTTATTGTGGCTGATGTTTAAGTGTCAAGCCACCACCCAAAACAACACCAAGATTCTGAACCCAAGCATATATCCAGTTGGTTAGCTAAGCTGTATTCTTGTAGTTTGATGGTGAGCAGTAGCACCTATCATAAGGCGCTCTGTTTTATCAGGATTCAGTCGCAGCCAGCTGGCACTCATCCACTCCTGGAGCGCAGCTAGACAGATCTTTAGGGTTGGTATTAGGTTCTCAGTACCCAAACCAAAAGACAGGTAAAGTTGTGTATCAACTGCATAGCTGTGGTAGACCAGGCCATGACAACTGATTATTTCACCCAGTGCTAGTATGCATACTGCAAAGAGCATGGGAGATTAGTAGGAGTATAGAACCCTGTGAAACACCACATGGCAGTGGCACTGGTGACAGTGGGCCTAATTCAGACCTAAATCATAGATGTGCTAAATTTAGCACATCTACGATCAGTCTTCAGACTTGCGGGGAGACACCCAGCACAAGGCTAGTCCACTTCGCATGTCAGGCACGACCCCCCCGCAAAATTACAAAAGCATCGCACAGGGGCGATGCTTTTGTACTGGAAGAGTAGCTCCCAGCCAGCACAGCTCCTGCGCGCTGGCAGGGAGCTACTCGTCGCTGCCCGTCACACGCAGCCGCTGCGGCCTGCCCCCCCCCAACGGTCCGGGTATGCCTGCGTTGCCTGGACCGTGCCCCCTAAATGGTGGGCAAACGCCACCGGCCTGCCCCCTCCCACCCAGCGACAGCCTCTGCTTGTCAATCAGGCAGAGGCGGTCACAGAGCTAAGGCAGTCGTCTGCACTGCGGCGCTGGTACATGCGCAGTTCAGACCTAATTCCTGCTGTCAGAGCCGGCCCTAACCAATATGATGCTCTAGGCAAGATTTTGGCTGGTGCCCCCTAGCACCGCCGCTAGTTCTGCAGGAGATGCCTGGCATGAGTCATCTGGCAGCTCTGCTAAAGTCTGGCGCCTTTTGTTTCTGAAAATGCATCTTATTTGCATTACTATGTGGCTAGGATGCACAAGCAGCTTCTGCTGATTAAAATAATATGCAGCATGCCTATATTCTATGTGCGACTGTGGCTGTATCTGCATACAAAATGCTACATTACAGTGATTTCCAGGAATACACTGCAATGTAGTATTTCATATACAGATACAGCCACAGTCACACACAGAATATAGGCATGCCGCATATCATTTTAATCAGCAGAAGCTGCTGGTGCCCCTAAGCATACCAAATGCCCTAGGCATTTGCCTAGTTTGCCTATGCCTATGGCCGGCTCTGCCTGCTGTGCGAAAACGCACAGCAGTGATCAGGCCTGAATTAGGCCCAATGAGTGTAATCCAGAATAAACCCTATGACCTGCCAGTGAGAAATGTTTTTTAATTCAGCTAAGGACTGTACCATCCAATCCACAGAAATTTGTCAGACGCTCAATTAGAATCCCATATGCATTTGCGTGGCAGATTCTGGTAATGTGCCAAAGTTCACATTGCTCAGATGCCAGCACGAAGGGGGCAAAAACCAGCTCAGACACTGCAGACGGGTCCCCACCCCTCATAACACGCCCCTGCACAGATGGCAGTTTGGCAATTCCCTTTAACGTGTGACAAACTTCCTAATGCTTGTATTCACTGCGATATCATAAATGAGAACATACTTTCTGCAACGGTACTACACAATGTGATAAGTGTGGATTTTTCTGGCACACCTTGACAATACATTTTATTCCCAATTATAAGGATTTGGTCCTGTAATTGTCTTCCACTCAAGAAAATGTATTTTTCTCTTACAGAATAAATCAGTCTGTTTAATATTATAGATTTATGAAGAGATCCTATGTTTTTGCAATTTTATTGAATCCATATAGAGAAGCCTAATAAAATATACTCCAGCCAGATGAAAATACAGCAGAAGATTTTACTTTATGATCACGCTATAATTTTAATGTTCAGAATTGTCTGGGTTTATTAGGCCTATACATATTGAAGCTTCAGTATTTAAAATATTCTGTGCAGCGAAGGCTGGGCCTCTGATTTGAATGAGAACGGAATTAAGTTTTGCATAATATGTCGCTATTGGCTGTTGAATTAGTCTTTAGCTTAAGGTAAATAATTGCAGCCTATGCTGTTTCAGACCATAAAGGGTCCCGGCCTGAAGTTTTTTTTTCCCCCTGCCTAAAGACTTACTGCCCATATAATCACGGCTCTGTGCACACTAATATTTCCTCTGATACAGTATGATCAATGCTGTGGAAAAACATTCATTATATTTCTTCCAGCTGCTTAGAGACATTACTGAATTATGGGTATCACAAAAGAATGTGTGATGCATTCTACCTTTATGTGACGTTTTTACAATCTCCATTTCAGCTCTTCCAGCGCCAAGCTTGAGTGAATGCAGCGAACCCTTTCTCCAAAGTGCTGCAGGGGCGAGCTGAGCTTTCTCCTTTTCATAGAATTCCCAATACATTTCGCACGTCATGCATTTTCATTTGGTCACCACAGCCGTCTGAACAGACATGACAGCACAATTAAGGCAGCGGTGACATTAGCAGTATTTGTAATGGTATTGCTGGAACGAACGCTCTGACGAAGGACGGAGTTGGTGGCATGTGTAGCGGACATAATGGGCTTTTGTTTCACAAAACCAAAACTTATTTTAATTTAAAAAAAAAGAAAAAAAATATCCAATTTTGTGGTGGTAAGAGATATATGTTACAGAATCTAGACATTAAATGTAAGATTCAGGGCCCATTTTCACTAATGGGCCTGTTTCCGCATAGTTTTAGTAACATGCCCGTTCATAATTAGGAGCCTCATGGGGCTATCTAAGGGTTAGCAAAGAGGTTTGCATGTTGGAACCTATGTTGGCTCTCAGAGCCCCCTGCTCCAAGTGCTGGATTGTGGAGCAATGCTGAATTGCTCCAGTAGTTAAGTCTCCAGCAAGTTGGATTCTTAATTATCAGTGTCCGAAAGGCCCCGATAATGAATAGGCCTCTCAGTGTGTTACTTGAGTGAGTGACTGTTGAAGACAGAGGGACACTAACTGCTGCAATTTAAGCAAATGAC
The DNA here is from genome assembly GCF_028390025.1 of Pseudophryne corroboree. Classification (NCBI taxonomy): domain Eukaryota; kingdom Metazoa; phylum Chordata; class Amphibia; order Anura; family Myobatrachidae; genus Pseudophryne; species Pseudophryne corroboree. Next base: position 86,990,407 of record NC_086450.1, on the reverse strand, counting down.
TTTTAAAAGGTCAGTAAAACATATACAGATATAAGTCACTGAATTCTCCTCTTTATTCAAGTGCATCAATATTAGACATGTTTTAACTATTTAACAGTCTTATTAGGGTAACATGTACTAAGCAGTGATAAAAGTGGAGAAGTGAGCCAGTGGAGAAGCTGCCCATGGCAACCAATCAGCTGCTCTGTATGTGTTTATAATATGCAAATTATAAATGTTACGTCAATGCTGATTGGTTGCCACGGGCAACTTCTCCACTGGCTCACTTCTCCACTTTTATCACTGCTTAGTACATGTCCCCCTAATTATCACTTCAGCCTTCAGGACATACTAAGGCACTTTGGCATCTCTGGCCCTTTCTATTTAACAAATGACCATCTACTTGTCTTGGTAAACTCATGTTATGTCACGCTTTTATTGCGCTATACTTCTATTAAGAGCAGTAAAAAATAAGAATTTACTCACCGGTAATTCTATTTCTCGTAGTCCGTAGTGGATGCTGGGAACTCCGTAAGGACCATGGGGAATAGACGGGCTCCGCAGGAGACTGGGCACTCTAAAGAAAAGATTAGGTACTATCTGGTGTGCACTGGCTCCTCCCTCTATGCCCCTCCTCCAGGAAACCTTAAGGAAACTGTGCCCGGAAGAGCTGACATTACAAGGAAAGGATTTTGGAATCCAGGGTAAGACTCATACCAGCCACACCAATCACACTGTACAACTTGTGATAAACTTACCCAGTTAACAGTATGAACAACAACTGAGCATCACTCAACCGATGCTACATAACCATAACCCTTTGTTAAGCAATAACTATATACACGTATTGCAGAAAGTCCGCACTTGGGACGGGTGCCCAGCATCCACTACGGACTACGAGAAATAGAATTACCGGTGAGTAAATTCTTATTTTCTCTAACATCCTAGTGGATGCTGGGAATTCCGTAAGGACCATGGGTATTATACCAAAGCTCCCAAACGGGCGGGAGAGTGCGGATGACTCTGCAGCACCGAATGGGCAAACACAAGGTCCTCCTCAGCCAGGGTATCAAACCTGTAGAATTTTGCAAAAGTGTTTGAACCCGACCAAGTAGCAGCTCGGCAAAGCTGTAATGCCGAGACCCCTCGGGCAGCCGCCCAAGAAGAGCCCACTTTCCTTGTGGAATGGGCTTTCACTGATTTCGGCTGCGGCAATCCCGCCGCAGAATGAGCCTGCTGAATCGTGTTACAGATCCAGCGAGCAATAGTTTGCTTTGAAGCAGGAGCACCCAGCTTGTTGGATGCATACAGGATAAACAGCGAGTCAGTCTTCCTGACTCCAGCCGTTCTGGTTACATAAATCTTCAAAGCCCGGACTACGTCCAGCAACTTGGAGTCCTCCAAGTCACGAGTAGCTGCAGGCACCACAATAGGTTGGTTCAAATGAAAAGATGACACCACCTTTGGCAGAAACTGCGGACGAGTCCGCAATTCTGCCCTGTCCATATGGAAAACCAGATAGGGGCTTTTACATGACAAAGCCGCCAATTCTGACACACGCCTAGCTGAAGCTAAAGCCAACAGCATGACCACTTTCCACGTGAGATACTTTAGTTCCACGGTCTTAAGTGGCTCAAACCAGTGGGATTTCAGGAAATCCAACACCACGTTAAGATCCCAAGGTGCCACTGGTGGCACAAAAGGGGCTGAATATGCAGCACTCCCTTAACAAACGTCTGAACCTCAGGCAGTGAAGCCAGTTCTTTTTGAAAGAAGATGGATAGGGCCGAAATCTGGACCTTTATGGACCCTAATTTTAGGCCCATAGTCACACCTGACTGTAGGAAGTGCAGGAATCGACCCAGCTGGAATTCCTCTGTAGGGGCCTTCCTGGCCTCACACCAAGCAACATATTTTCGCCATATACGGTGATAATGCTTTGCTGTCACGTCCTTCCTAGCCTTTATCAGCGTAGGAATAACTTCATCCGGAATGCCCTTTTCTGCTAGGATTCGGCGTTCAACCGCCATGCCGTCAAACGCAGCCGCGGTAAGTCTTGGAACAGACAGGGCCCCTGTTGCAACAGGTCCTGTCTGAGAGGCAGAGGTCATGGTTCCTCTGTGAGCATTTCTTGCAGTTCCGGGTACCAAGTCCTTCTTGGCCAGTCCGGAACAATGAGTATTGTTTTCACTCTTCTTTTCCTTACGATTCTCAGTACCTTGGGTATGAGAGGAAGAGGAGGAAACACATAGACCGACTGGAACACCCACGGTGTTACCAGTGCGTCCACAGCTATCGCCTGAGGGTCCCTTGACCTGGCGCAATACCTTTTTAGCTTTTTGTTGAGGCGGGACGCCATCATGTCCACCTGTGGCAGTTCCCACCGACTTGCAATCTGCGTGAAGACTTCTTGATGAAGTCCCCACTCTCCCGGGTGGAGGTCGTGCCTGCTGAGGAAGTCTGCTTCCCAGTTGTCCACTCCCGGAATGAACACTGCTGACAGTGCTTGCACGTGATTCTCCGACCAACGAAGAATCCTGGTGGCTTCCGCCATCGCCACTCTGCTTCTTGTGCCGCCCTGGCGGTTTACATGAGCCACTGCGGTGATGTTGTCTGACTGAATCAGCACCGGTTGGTTGCGAAGCAGAGGCTCCGCTTGACTCAGCGCGTTGTATATGGCCCTTAGTTCCAGGATATTTATGTGCAGACAAGCCTCCTGACTTGACCACAACCCTTGGAAGTTTCTTCCCTGAGTGACTGCCTCCCATCCTCGGAGGCTCGCATCAGTGGTCACCAGGACCCAGTCCTGTATGCCGAACCTGCGGCCCTCGAGAAGGTGAGCACTCTGCAGCCACCACAGAAGAGACACCCTGGCCCTGGGGGACAGGGTGATCATCCGATGCATCTTAAGATGCGATCCGGACCACTTGTCCAACAGATCCCACTGAAAGATCCTCGCATGGAACCTGCCGAAGGGAATGGCTTTGTATGATGCCACCATCTTTCCCAGGACTCGCGTGCAGTGATGCACCGACACCTGTTTCGGTTTTTAGAGGTCTCTGACTAGAGTCACGAGCTCCTGAGCCTTCTCCGCCGGGAGAAACACCTTCTTCTGGTCTGTGTCCAGAATCATGCCCAGAAAGGGCAGACGCGTCGTAGGAATCAGCTGCGATTTTGGGATATTCAGAATCCAGCCGTGCTGTTGCAACACTTCCTGAGAGTGTGCTACGCTGATCAGCAACTGCTCTCTGGACCTCGCCTTTATGAGGAGATCGTCCAAGTGTGGGATAATTGTGACTCCTTGCTTTCTCAGGAGCACCATCATTTCCGCCATTACCTTGGTAAATATTCTCGGTGCCGTGGAGAGCCCAAACGGCAACGTCTGGAATTGGTAATGACAGTCCTGTACCACAAATCTGAGGTACTCCTGATGAGGTGGATAAATGGGGACATGCAAGTAAGCATCCTTGATGTCCAGAGACACCATAAAATCCCCCTCTTCCGGCTTGCAATGACCGCTCTGAGCGATTCCATTTTGAACTTGAATTTCTTCAGATAAATGTTCAGGGATTTTAAATTCAAGATGGGTCTGACCGAACCGTCCGGTTTCGGTACTACAAACATAGTGGAATAGTAACCCCTTCCCTGTTGAAGGAGAGGAACCTTTACAACCACCTTCTGGAGGTATAACTTGTGAATTGCTGCCAGCACTATCTCCCTTTGCACCTCTGACTTTTTTGCTCTTTTGCGAACGAAAGGACTGCATTTGGTAATACGGTGCTTTCTTAGGCTGTGGCGGGACGTAAGGCAAGAAATTTGACTTCCCAGCCGTAGCTGTGGAAACTAGGTCTGAGAGACCGTCCCCAAACAATTCCTCACCCTTATAAGGTAAAACCTCCATGTGTTTTTTAGAGTCGGTATCCCCTGTCCATTGCCGAGTCCATAAGACCCTTCTGGCAGAAATGGACATTGCGTTTACTCTAGAGCCCAGCAGGCAAATGTCCCTCTGGGCATCCCGCATATATAGGACCGCGTCTAGGCCGGATCTGTGAGATCTGTGCAGGGCTTCATTGTGCACCTTTAAAAAAAAAAAAGTGTTACAAATCAAGAAAAAATTTGCATGGGGTCCCCCCTCCTAAGCAAAACCAGCCTCGGGCTCTTTGAGCCGGCCCTGGTTGAAAAAATATGGGGGGAAAATTGACAGGGGTTCCCCCATATTTGAACAACCAGCACCGGGCTCTGCGCACGGCAGAGATACAATGTAGCGCATAGGCGCTACATTGTATCCAATGGTGGGAACTTTGCGGTCAGCGGTTGAGGTTACTCGCGGTCAACCGCTGACCGCAAAGTTCCCACCATTGGATACGATGGAGCGCCTCAGCCTGACTGACAGCTCAGGAGCGCACAGCCAATCAGGAGAGTGCCACAACGTGGCGCTCCCTGATTGGCTAAAGGGACCCTCTTTGACAGGAGTCACGGGGGGTCCCGGCAGTCGGGGAAAGGGGTCCCATGTGTAAACATGGGACCCCTTTCAGTGCGTGGTTCGGGTTTTCCGGTTTGTTTTTTTGCCAAGTACGTGGATTACAAAGAGGACACAAGCTACACTGGATTGTGTGAGTATAATTTTATTCACAGGTACCCCGTGGATTCTACATGGAGAAGTGGACCGAGCCTAGTGTGAAAATAGGTAAGTATGTGTGTATGTAGGTGTGCATGTATGTAATAAAGTTTTACAGTCACGGTGTGTGTGTCCTGTTTTTGTACTGTTTTTTGTTGGGTATTTTTTTTGTAGTAGTACTACAGGTACCTGCGGGCCTGTTTTTCCAGGCCCGCAGGTACCTGTAGTACTACAGGTACCACTTGTGGTTCTCCAAGTACCAGCTTGCGGAGGAGGCTTGCTGGGACTTGTAGTACTGCTACAAAAAACAATATTCTTCTTTTTACACTTGGATATCAGCAGCCCCGTTTCTTGCGGCGGGCAAGCCTGAGCACTTTCAAACCCCCCTCCCCTCTCCTCCCAAGTGCCCAGCTCGGGGGGCGGGATTTCGCGGAATGACGCGTATGCGTCGTGACGTCACGACGCAATCGCGTCATTCCGCGAATCCCCGCCCCCCGAGCTGGGCACTCGGGAGGAGGGAGAAGGGGGAGCCAAGACGGGCAGCGCTGCGCAGACGAGGGAGAGGCGGCTGAAGAGCGGGAAGAACCGCTTCAAATGTAAGTCAGCCCCTCTCCCTCTCTCTCTCTCCCTCCCCCCCACCACCTGCCGTACTGTGTAAAATGGGGACACTTTCCTGTCGCAATGTGTAAAATGGGGACACTTTCCTGCCGCAATGTGTAAAATGGGGACACTTTCCTGCCGCAATGTGTAAAATTGTGACACTTTCCTTCCGCAGTGTGTAAAATGGGGGCACGTGCCTGCCGTACTGTGTAAAATGGGGACACTTTCCTGCCGCAATGTGTAAAATGGGGGCACGTGCCTGCCGCAATGTGTAAAATGGGGACACTTTCCTGCCACAATGTGTAAAATGGGGACACTTGCCTACCGTGCTGTGTAAAATGGGGACACTTGTCTGCCGTGCTGTGTAAAATGGGGTCGCGTGCCTGCTGTAATGTGTAAAATGAGGACTTTTTTTTTTTTATCCTGTGGTGGCCGTGATGATGAGATCAGATGAGGCCACACCCATCTTAACAAAGCCACGCCCATTTAAATGAGGTCACGCCCCCTTGCATACTTTTCCTCTTTATATCTATGGGGGGGCGCATTTTTTCTTATGTGAATGGGGGGCGCATTTTTAAATCTCGCACTGGGAGCCAAATTGGCTAGAAATGGCCCTGGCTATCAGCCCCCCTTCCGCCGCCATTGGATGGGGGGGACAGCCTCGGGCTTCACCCCTGGCCCTTGGGTGGCTGGAGGGGGAGGGGGGCCCTTGATTTAAGGGGTCCCCACTCCTCCAGGGTACCCCAGCCAGGGGTGACTAGTTAGTGATTTAATGCCAGGGCCGCAGGGACCTATATAAAAGTGTCCCCCGGCTGTGGCATTATCTCTCTGACTAGTGGAGCCCGGTGCTGGTGTTAAAAATACGGGGGACCCCTACGCTTTTGTCCCCTGTATTTTTGGCACCAGGACTAGGCGCAGAGCCTGGTGCTGGTTGTTTAAATATGGGGGAACCCCTGTCAATTTTCCCCCCATATTTTTACAACCAGGACCAGCTCAAAGAGCCCGAGGCTGGTTATGCTTAGGAGGGGGGACCCCACGCATTTTTTTGTGTGAATTTTAACACTTTCCCACCCCTTTCCACTGATAAACATGCACGGATCTCACGGATCTGTGCATGCCTATCAGAACACGGTAAAAAAAAGCAGGTCTATTTTAAAACTGCTTTTTTTTACGAATTGTATTTTTTCACGGTAGTGTTTGGCTATTGCCGGCAGTGTTTGTGATTTAGAATTTTTAGTAAATTACCGAGTTGTATAAAATAACAGACGTATTTGACCGATGGTGTATTCATTCGTAATTTTTTTCTTTGACTTCCAAAAAAATATGAATGCCCTCATCACTGACGAGATTTTGGTTTAGTAAATATCCCCGAGATGACATTTTGAAGAAAAAACACCAAATCGGTCAAAATCGGGAGCTTAGTAAATATACCCCATTGGGTCATTTCCAGGTGAGATTTCTGAAAATTTAGGATCCACTTATGATCCGTAAGTAGGCGAGTCGTCAGATCGATGCTGTGCAGTAGAAGCTCCCTGGACGCAGCCTTTATGAGGAGATCGTCCAAGTAGGGGACTATGTTTACTCCCATCATGCGCAGTTGCAGCATCATCTCCGCCATGACTTTGGTGAAGAACCTCGGCGCGGTGGATAATACAAAGGGTAAGGCCTGAAACTGGAAATGGTCATCCAATATGGCGAACCTGAGGTAAGCCGGATGAGGGGGCCACATGGGAATGTGTATGTAAGCATCCTCGACATCCAGAGACACCTGGAATTCCCCCTCCTCCAGAGCGTGCACCACCGCCCGCAGGGATTCCATCTTGAATTTGAACACCTGCAGATACGGGTTTAGAAACTTCAGGTTCAAGATGTGACCCACCGAACCATCTGGTTTGGGAACGTCAGAAAGACTGGAGTAAAACCCCTTGTTGCGTAACGGAGGAGGTACTCCCCCGTCTGCAAAGGTTTTTGAATGGCCTCTTGCAAGTTAAATTTTTATGCGGGTAAAGCTGGAAAGCTGGAGTGCTTGAAATTCCAGCCAGTATGCTTGGGAAATGAGGTACCTCAGCCAAGGATCCTGGCAGGATTCCGCCCACACATGGGCGAAATGTTGAAGGCGAGCACCTACCTGAAAGTCGCCTTGCTGCTGGGGACAACCGTCACATGGAAGGCTTAGCAGCAGGGGATCTGTTAGTCTGGTCCAGGGAGGCAGCAGTTGCAGGTTTACAGGACTTACCACAAGATCCTCTGGGAGTGGTGCAGACCCCTTGGCCCCTGCCTCTGAACCTCGCCACGCGAATGGACTGCAAGGAGGGTCCGGTGTAAGAACATCTAGCAGGTGGCGCAGCCGACGGCAGATAGGTAGATTTATCCACCGTTGCTTGGGAGATCCATTTATTTAATTTGTCTCCAAACAAGGCATCACCTGTAAAGGGAAGATTTTCTACACCCTTTTTGGAATCGGCGTCTGCCGACCATTGACGTAACCATAGAACTCTGCGGGCCGAAACTGCCATAGCATTGGTGTGCGCCCATTTACCTTCCACAACTCTTTAATAGCTCGCTCGTAAAATTTGCAGCGTCCTGTATATGTTGGAGTAGAGAAATGACCCGTATAAATTGTCTTGAGCATGGTCTCAGTTTTACGGTCAGCTGGTTCTTTCAGGGATTTATCCCCTGGTACTGGCAGTACCAATCTCTTAGACAATCTGGATACTGACGTATCGACTGATGGGGGGTATTCCCATACCTTTCTGTCCTCAGCTGGGAAGGGAAAAGTAGTTAAAAACCTCTGAGGAATTTAATTATTTTTTATTAGGGTTCAACCAAGCCTCCCTGGCCAGGGAGTTTAATTCCTTAGACACAGGAAAAGTTGCTGAGGTCTTGGGTCTAACATTAAAGTATAACTCCTCATCTGGTTCTGCCTCCTGATCTAGTATGTGAAGGACCTCTCTTACAGCAAAAATGAGAGCCTCTACCCCAGGGAACAGAGAACTGTCCTCATCCATATCATCATCATCCACATCAGGCTGATCAGAATAGGAATCAGACTGGAGCACCTGTGGCAGTGAGTGTTTATGTGAAACCATTAGAGGGGGCTACGAAGCCTTTTTGGAATCTGCTGCTTTAGCCACACAATCAATAGAGTGTTTTAACACCTGTCTCTCTCTTTTAGCTGCAGCTAATTCTGAATTTACATTCTGAATTATGCTTTTAAAGCTATCTAGCCAGTCAGGTGCCTGTGAGCTAGGTCCCTGTGGAGATAAGGAACATTGCTCACACATGAGTGACCCCGTTTAGGACGGGGTAGAGTTACAAGCAGCACACACAACCATGTCAACAGACATTTTACACAATAGTAATACAGTGCAGCTCACTAACCAACACCTCCACACAGACCCTAGAGAGTCCCTGTAGTGAAACTGAGGAGCGGACACCAGCACGGAGAACACAGCAGCACAGTGTGTAGAAATATGTGTATGACCTGATATTAGTGCAGCGACGCTACTGCTGGCGTGCTCCCCCTTTCTATGACCCCCTGGTTCCAGTCTGTAGCATCGTGGGTCCTGGAGGAACAGCGTGTATGCAGCCTTGAATATCCGCAGCAGCAAGGAAATGGCGCCTTCCCACCGCTGGTCCCACTCTTTGAAGCCCCGCCCCTTGAAATGGTGCGCGGTCCCTATCATAGTTTATACTGGCCACTTAGTAGAAAAAGCACTGTACAGTACCCACAAAGCCTTGAGACAGTGAGCACTGCGGGGCAACAGCCCTGAACTAGTTTATCCGCGGCGGGCAATGCAGCTCCAGGCCCGTGACCACCGCGTGACCTACCACCAAAACTGCACCGGGACCCGCTAACCGGGACCCCGGTGTAACACTCACGGCACCTTGTAACTTCGGCATCTGTTACAGGGTGGCGGCTAGCTGCTGGCGTGGGAACACGTACTAACGATGTGTGATCAGTACCTCAGGAGCTCAGTGTCCTGTCAGCTGGGATTATGAACCATTAACCCTCAGGAGGTTGGTTCAGTCCCCCCTCTAAGTCCCACGAAGCAGGTAGCCTGGTTGCGAACTAGAGCTACCTGAAAATAATAAACTACAATAAAAATAAAGAAAAATCTCTGGAGCTCCAGAGAAATGCACCCAGCTCCTTGGGCACATTTTTCTAAACTGAGTCTGGCAAGAGGGGCATAGAGGGGAGGAGCCAGCACACACATACACACTTTAAAGGTTTTTAAAGTGCCAGGCTCCAGTGGACCCGATCTATACCCCATGGTACTAAAGCACAAGACCCCAGTATCCACTAGGATGTAAGAGAAAAAATAATATAACATGACTTCTATAGATGCCGACCTGGAATTGTTCTTAATCGTGCTGCAGAATAAGCTTCTCTGTACTAACACGTGTGATAGATTGTAGGATAACCTTTACCAGGGACCAGTACATGCAAACTTCATAACATAGAGGATTAAATAGAGGATTGTAGCGTATACAACAAAGAGAGATTACACAGTGATAATGTAATGTACAGCACCACCTACTGTTCCTTCATTATAGCTTCTCAAATAAGCCTGTAGCTGTACTCCAACAATCTGTTTTCATTTTGTCCAAAAATTGTGGCTAGTCTGTGCAAATGTGGCTTTATGATAAATATTTTGAGATGACGACATATATGTGCAAGTTATGACCATATGCAAATTGTCTTTAAAAATACAACTAATAAAATATATTTAGCAAGTACAAATAAACTCAGCGCAGTCCACTCCAGTAAAGAAGGTGTATCAAATTATAGTCCAAGAATGATTCTGTTGCCTAATAAGAAGACCATAACTCCAGCAGCAGCTTCCCATAGAATGAGATTCCAATGTCACATAGGAGGTTACATGGAGAATAAAAAAAATAGGGACGGGTGTTATGAGATTTACTAGGACAGGAATATATTAAGTGGCAACACTTTATTTGTAAATTAAAAGAACACTCTCATGTACTTACAGTTTCCCACCAATGATACACAGCACAATTGCGAGACATAATTGAATAAATTCACTATAAAAACTCAACCACGTTTTTGATCTATTTTGGGACTTTCACCCATCTCTATTCTTTGATTTTGAAAAACATAAACTGTTTCATTGTTTTTTCCCTACACATGTACCAATGTCCAGGCAATTAGGTTAAAAAGCATCCACATTACCACGTGTTTACTTTTATTTTGATATAGAACAACACACATTCAGCAGGTACAGAAGCCAGATGTTAACAAAATTGCATTTGTGGACAGTGACTTGGTCCCATTCTAGAGAGACACTAGCCCCAATAGTTTTACCCACACTGGAGGTCAATTATGATATATATGGTGTCATACCTTGATTTTGCTATGGTACGCCTGGATGGTGACCCGGTACACAACAAGGTGTGCCCTACTGTACCCTCTATTATTGGGATCTGTCTATGCTACTAAGAAGTATTTATTTGTGTGTGTGGAACGGTAGAAAAATACTGCTCAGTATGGTTTCATTTGTGGTAATCATGACAGTGAGGGGTGATAGCTCAGAGTCCCTCCAACATGGAACATTTCCTATCCATTCATTAATCTGAGTTCAATAATCTCACTCCGCCAAAGGAAATCTTTCTTCTGTACAGCCCCGCCCATCCATGCACTTACAGTACACTCTACACGCTAGGGATGCCTTCACTCCACTGCATGCTTACCTCCTCCTCTCTGTCTGTGCATACCTATTCCTCTACAGTTTCCGCCATCTTGTTCCTTACAGCCAGATGCTTAGCGGAAATCTTAGTGCCCATCTGCAAATCTACTGTAACACACGACATGTCAAAATATGCTTTTATACTGCGCAGGGATTATTTTGAGCTGCATAGTGGTCCTTCAATGTACTTTCTACCAGCTCTGAAGCGGACTATTCTGCATCCAAATAATTAACACCTTTAATACTTCTTCTAAGGCTAACAAAGTTAACAGACTATTGCTTTCTCTCTATGGAATGCACTAAACCATCCAATGGACCAGACAGTCAGTAGCCAACATGGGGAGGGGGGGGGGGGGGTAATTCAGAGTTGATAGCAGCAGCAAATTTGTTAGCAGTTGGGCAAAACCATGTGCACTGCAGGGGGGAGGGGCAGATATAACATGTGCAGAGAGAGTTATATTTGGGTGGGGTGTGTTCACACTGAAATCTAAATTGCAGTGTAAAAATAAAGCAGCCAGTATTTACCCTGCACAGAAACAAAATAACACTCCCAAATCTAACTCCTGTAAATGTTATGTCTGCCCCCTTGCAGTGCACATGGTTTTGCCCAACTGCTAACAAATTTGCTGCTGTGATCAACTCTGAATTACCCACATGATCCTGTGCTTAATAACCTTTCTATGTGTCACTGAGTGCTGCTGGCTTGTAGGCACCCTAAATAACACACAAAGCCTGAAGAGATATCACCTGGGGTGCATATAAGGCAAGATTTTTATGCCCAGATTTATCAAGCCTTGGTGAGTGATGAACAACACGATGAAAAGTGCCAACCAATCCCTTCCTAACTTCTATGTCACAGGCTGTGTTTAAAAAATGACATTTAGGAGCTGATTGGTTGGTACTTTATCACTGTGCTATTTATCATTCTCCAAGGCTTGATAAATTTGGGCCTAAATTCCAAAAACGTTGGAATAAGATTGTCGTATTTGTCTTCAATTATCAAATCCTTTGAGTGTCACTATTTTGTCCATATACTGTCCCTATAAACAAAACGTGCTGCATGACTTTCTTCTACATATGTTTGATAGCTTATTGAGGTGCTTAGTATGATGTTTGTATGATTGTTTATTGTGATGCCTTTTTTTTACATTTCTCTACCAACATGGTTTTAATATTCTCATATTTTGACTGCTTTAAAACCTTGTTTGAATCATCTCAAAGTTTTGAGTGATGTTGACTTTTGTTAGAGAGCTATTAAGAAATCATTCAATGTCTACATAACTGAAATACTTGCTTATACCCTCTAAGCTTACCACCATTCATATATGATTTATCATGTTCTGCCCTCCCCAATTCTCACCACTATACTAAAGGCTGAATAAACCGCACACTTGTATCCACTCATCCACTTACTGTAATGTGGCTTTGATGTGGTAAGACTGAATTGGCTCCATGTAAGAAACACTGAGGTCATGCATGTATATGTGGGCTCAAGTTTCTCAGTCTGAACCGACACTACTTTTTTTTTTAAGCAGACCATATGCAGAAAACAGGTTTTAAATACAGACAACATAAAATGTATAATATAAACCATGCTTCCCAGTGACAGTATGAATGTTCTCTGGGCGTGAGTCCCTTAGACGGGTACATGTATTCCAGGTTATATCATTATTAAAAATAATATTATGTATAAACATATTTACCCAAATTGGGTGGTTGGGGATTCATCTAGTCCAGCAATGGCCCAGTCTGTAATTGAATAAACCACATTTATGATGTGAACAAACTTGTCCTGATTCAATTACTTTAACTTTTCAAAAAACATTTTAGATTAAAGTTACTATATTGTGACACAACCAGGTAGAAATAATAAGTCAGCAATATGCTGAAAGTACATCCATAGCTTTGTATGTTTGGTGAAAGATTTAGTGAAGGACATATTTTCAAGCAGCTGTTTGTAAAATGCTTTGGGAAACTTGGACATTACAACTGAGAGACTAGATAATTAGAGAGAATAAATAATAGCAACAGAACCATGCACCATAAAACCATGCAAGGTTATCCAGTGCTTGAGTAGTATACAACCTAGTAAATGGACTTTTTTTCTAGGAATAATAGACATAATAGACAAATACTATATAGACATAATTCCCAGTATAAGAATTGTTAGAAGATGTTAGCATTTAGGCGTTGTGTTGTAACCTGGAAGTCATGCTGTAACATCTAAGAAGATCTGTAACATTGATATCTGACGTCCTGCCTACTTTTTCACTGGTACCTACGTTTGTTTGTTTGTTTGTTTGTTTATTTATTGGTTGCAGCTAAAATATTGTATTATTTAAAAATACTTGGAATATCTTGTATATTTTGGGTAAAGAAGAAACCCTGAAACTTTATCGCAGAGCCGGCCTTAGGCATAGGCAAACTAGGCAAATGCCTAGGGCATTTGGTATGCTTAGGGGCACCAGCAGCTTCTGCTGATTAAAATGATATGCGGCATGCCTATATTTTCTGTGTGACTGCGGCTGTATCTGCATATGAAATGCTACGTTGTGTGTATTCCTGGAAATCACTGTAATGTAGCATTTCGTATATGCAGATACAGCCGTAGTCGCACACAGAATATGGGTATGCTGCATATCATTTTAATCAGCAGAAGCTGCTTGTGCATACTAGCTACATAGTAATGCAAATAAGATGCATTTTCATAAACAAAAGGTGCCCGACGTTAGCAGAGCTGTCAGCTGACTCATGCCAGGCATCTCCTGCAGAACTAGCGGCGGTGCTAGGGGGCACCAGCCAATATCTTGCCTAGGGCATCATATTGGTTAGGGCCGGCTCTGCTTTATCGCTTTACTTTTGGTTCACTCTTAGCAAACCTAGGGGGTTATTGAGGTTTGTTAGCAAACCAAAAAATGTAGCAATTGGGCAAAACCATGTTGCACTGCAGGTGGGGCAAATGTAACATGTGCAGGGAGAGTTAAATTTGGGTGGGTTATATTGTTTCTGTTCCGGGTAAATACTGGCTGCTTAATTTTTACACTGCAATTTAGATTTCCGTTTGAACACACCCCACCCAAATCTAACTCTCTCTGCAGATGTTATATGTGCCCCTCCCCCCCCCCCCCGCCTGCAGTGCAACATGGTTTTGCCCAACTGCTAACTTTTTTGGTTTGCTAACAAACCTAAATAATGCCCTTCTACCCCTTTAAGACCGCCAGCAATAACCCGGGTTGTGGTGTAGTCTTAAAGGGGCCAGTTCAAATAATCTGGGTCAAGCTTCACCCGGTATTTCAACTCAGGTAGTGAGCAGAGTTAAACACGTGTTCAACCTGACTCCCGGTGCAGTGTGAATGGGTAAGCCGGGTCAATGCGACCCGGGACATGTTCACACGATAGGAAGAGGCGGCGCTTGGAGATAATCTCATCTCCACGTGCTGCCTACGCACGCGTCGGCTGTGACATCACCAACCCAGCATATTGTCAGGTCAGGCTGCCTGTCTCAAAGGTGTCTTGACAAGTTGGACCCAGGAAGGACCCGTGCACAAATCCCGGGTGCAACTCAGCAATATCGGTCTGAAAGGGGTATAAGCTAAACTATACATTTAGCAAACCCGCTTCCTCACCTGTTTAATGCAGATATGCATTTGGGTTTAACACATGGTAAATGATTGCGCAGAGCCTGTATTTAGCTTTACAATATTTGTGTCCCAATCCACTTATCTCCTACCATTTAAAGAAGCAAACATTTGCACTATCTGTAGAAGCTGCCTCCTCGTCATAAGATCATGCATGTGCCACAGAAATGGGAACATTTGTGGTAAAAAGGTGCATGATGTAACAAAACAGAGGGGGCAGGATGTGGGAAGGTGCCCTGCTTTCCCGGGAGTCCAGAATTCGTGAGTGTCTAGGATACTCCGTGTTGATAGTATAGGCTTCCTTCGATTCACCATGTTGATAGTATAGGCTTCCTTTGATTCTCTGTGTCGATAGTATAGGTTTCCTTCAAATCTCCGTGTTTATAGTATAGACTTCCTTTGATTCTCCTTGTTGCTGGTATAGGCTTCCTTCGATTCTCCGTATTAATAGTATAGGCTTCCTTCAATTCTCTGTGTTGATACTAGAGGTTTCCTTCTAATCTCCGTGTTGATAGTATAGGCTTACTTCGATTCTCCGTGTTGATAGTATGGGTTTCCTTCGATTCTCTGTTTTGATAGTATAGGTTTCCTTCGATTCTCTGTGTTGATAGTATAGGTTTCCTTCGATTCTCTGTGTTGATAGTATAGGTTTCCTTCGATTCTCTGTGTTGATAGTATAGGCTTACTTCGATTCTCCATGTTGAGAGTATAGGTTTCCTTCAATTCTCCATGTTGATAGTATAGGCTTCCTTCGATTCTCTGTGTTGATAGTATAGGCTTCCTTCGAATCTCTGTGTTGATACTAGAGGTTTCCTTCTAATCTCCGTGTTGATAGTATAGGCTTACTTCGATTCTCCGTGTTGATAGTATAGGCTTCCTTCGATTCTCTGTGTTGATAGTATAGGCTCCCTTCGAATCTCTGTGTTGATACTAGAGGTTTCCTTCGATTCTCCGTGTTGATAGTATAGGCTTCCTTCGATTCTCTGTGTTGATAGTATAGGCTTCCTTCGATTCTCTGTGTTGATAGTATATGTTTCCTTCGAATCTCTGTGTTGATACTAGAGGTTTCCTTCGATTCTCCGTGTTGATAGTAGAGGCTTCCTTCGAATCTCCGTGTTGATAGTGGAGGCTTCCTTCGATTCTCCATGTTGATAGTATAGGCTTCCTTCAATTCTCTGTTTTGATAGTATAGGCTTCCTTCGATTCTCTGTGTTGATAGTATAGGCTTCCTTTGATTCTGTATGTGTGTTTTATTAAAAACAGACAAGCCAAACCACTAAATCCCACAATGGCTTTAATTCTAATTTTAGAAACTTCTGCAGTTAGCCTCTGAGGTAGCGTGTTTTTTTCAGACATCTATAAAAAAAAACACAGTAGAGGGACATATATGAGAAGTGAGTATAAATGAAGGACAATGACAAACCAAAACTATACATTACTATTATGGAATGCCACATTAATCAAATATTCAAATGTGCCTTTTAGAATAGACAAGGGGGTATATTTACTAAGAATCGTATTTTCACGTTTGAGGTCAAAGTTCAATCACGAATGACATCGAAAGTGTAAATATGCAACTTTTTGAATTGATTACGACTAATTTACTAAGCTGCCGTATTCTGCATTTTCGGTTTTTCCGATGTCGATGTCATTCGTTTTTTTAGGCAGTGTTTTACGTGAGTGACTTGTAAAACACTGCCGACTTTAATACAATGAATCTCGGCCGGATCTGTGAGATCCGTGCTGGGCTTCATTGTGCACCTTGTAAAAAAAAATTAAAATGTTTAAACTTAAAAAAAAAAAATGCGTGGGGTCCACCCTCCTAAGCCAAACCAGCCTCGGGCTCTTTGAGCCGGTCCTGGTTGCAAAAATATGGGGACAAAAATTGACAGGGGTTCCCCCATATTTAAACAACCAGCACCGGGCTCTGCGCCTGGTCCTGGTTCCAAAAATACGGGGGACAAAAAGCGTAGGGGTCCCCCGTATTTTTTAAACCAGCACCGGGCTCCACTAGCTGGACAGATAATGCCACAGCCGGGGGTCACTTTTATACAGTGCCTTGCGGCCGTGGCATCAAATATCCAACTAGTCACCCCTGGCCGGGGTACCCTGGGGGAGTGGGGACCCCTTCAATCAAGGGGTCCCCCCCCCAGCCACCCAAGGGCCAGGGGTGAAGCCCGAGGCTGTCCCCCCCATCCAATGGGCTGCGGATGGGGGGCTGATAGCCTTTGTTGAAAGTAATGAATATTGTTTTTAGTAGCAGTACTACAAGTCCCAGCAAGCCTCCCCCGCAAGCTGGTACTTGGAGAACCACAAGTACCAGCATGCAGCAGAAAACCGGGCCCGCTGGTACCTGTAGTACTACTACTAAAAAAATACCCCAATAAAGACATTACACACACACCTTGAAAGTATAACTTTAATGCATACATACACACCACCATATACACATACTTACCTTATGTTCACACGAGGGTCGGTCCTCTTCTCCATGTAGAATCCAAGGTGTACCTGTTGAAAAAATCCTACTCACCAAATCCAGTGTAGAGGGCTCCTCGGATAATCCATTTGTAATCCACGTACTTGTAAAAATAAAAAAACGGGACACCCGACCACGAACTGAAAGGGGCCCCATGTTTTCACATGGGACCCCTTTCCCCGAATGCCAGAAACCCCCTCTGACTGATGTCTAAGTGGGTTTCTTCAGCCAATCAGGGAGCGCCACGTTGTGGCACCCTCCTGATCGGCTGTGTGCTCCTGTACTGTCTGACAGGCGGCACACGGCAGTGTTACAATGTAGCGACTATGCGCTCCATTGTAACCAATGGTGGGAACTTTGTGGTCAGCGGTTGACCGAAAATGACCTCACCGCTGACCACAAAGTTCCCACCATTGGTTACAATGGAGCGCATAGGCGCTACATTGTAACACTGCCGTGTGCCGCCTGTCAGACAGTACAGGAGCACACAGCCGATCAGGAGGGTGCCACAACGTGGCGCTCCCTGATTGGCTGAAGAAACCCACTTAGACATCAGTCAGAGGGGGTTTCTGGCATTCGGGGAAAGGGGTCCCATGTGAAAACATGGGGCCCCTTTCAGTTCGTGGTCGGGTGTCCCGTTTTTTTATTTTTACAAGTACGTGGATTACAAATGGATTATCCGAGGAGCCCTCTACACTGGATTTGGTGAGTAGGATTTTTTCAACAGGTACACCATGGATTCTACATGGAGAAGAGGACCGACCCTCGTGTGAACATAAGGTAAGTATGTGTATATGGTGGTGTGTATGTATGCATTAAAGTTATACTTTCAAGGTGTGTGTGTAATGTCTTTATTGGGGTATTTTTTAGTAGTAGTACTACAGGTACCAGCGGGCCCGGTTTTCCGCCGCATGCTGGTACTTGTGGTTCTCCAAGTACCAGCTTGCGGGGGAGGCTTGCTGGGACTTGTAGTACTGCTACTAAAAACAATATTCATTACTTTCAACAAAGGCTATCTGCCCCCCATCCGCAGCCCATTGGATGGGGGGACAGCCTCGGGTTTCACCCCTGGCCCTTGGGTGGCTGGGGGGGACCCCTTGATTGAAGGGGTCCCCACTCCCCCAGGGTACCCCGGCCAGGGGTGACTAGTTGGATATTTGATGCCACGGCCGCAAGGCACTGTATAAAAGTGACCCCCGGCTGTGGCATTACCTGTCCAGCTAGTGGAGCCCGGTGCTGGTTTCAAAAATACGGGGGACCCCTACGCTTTTTGTCCCCCGTATTTTTGGAACCAGGACCAGGCGCAGAGCCCGGTGCTGGTTGTTTAAATATGGGGGAACCCCTGTCAATTTTTTCCCCATATTTTTGCAACCAGGACCGGCTCAAAGAGCCCGAGGCTGGTTTGGTTTAGGAGGGGGGACCACACGCATTTTTTTTTTTTAAATTAAAACATTTCCCACCCCTTCCCACTAAAAAACATGCACGGATCTCATTTGCAATTGTCGGCAGTGTTTGTGTTTTGCACTTTTAAGTAAATTCCCGATTTCTACCAAATTGCAGGCATATAGAAATAAGGATCAAATAAGGTTAGAGATAAAAATAATATAAAAAAAAAAAAAAAGGGGCAGACTAGATGGGCCAAGTGGTTCTTATCTGCCGACAAATTCTATGTTTCTATGTATTTGACCGATGGTGTATTGATTCGTGATTTTTTCCTAGGACTTCCAAAATATTACGAATGCCCTCATCACTGCCGTGATTTTTGCTTAGTAAATTACCGAGATGACACTTTGAAGAAAAAACGGCATCTCGGTCAAAATCGGGACCTTAGTAAATATACCCCAAGGTGTAAATTCTGCAAAAGTGTATACTACGTTATCTACATTAGCCCTTTACAATAGCAGTTATATGTAGTGTTCTACAGAATATTTCTGAAATATATTCTTGAGTTCTGTGTCTTTGGAAATATTTTTTTAATAATAAAATGTAAATAAAAAAACATCAATTCTTTTCAAAATAATTAACATGTTGTATAATGATGTTTAAGTGCATTAGGACTGAACATGGAGAAAATATATTAAGAATTATAACAAAGTTATAACCTAATGTACATGACAGCTTGGTACAAGGTTTCATAAAATTTGGTCGGGGACTGATGTTATTTACGAGACTTCCCTCTAGGTACAAAATGGACACCACATCAAAGTCTCTGCTCTTTATGAGAACCTTTCTGTTGATAAATCTGGTGGTTCTTCAAGCAGTTTTGACCAGTTTTATAGCTGACGGACTTTGATAAATTGACCCCTGTGTCCTATTCTGAGTAATAAAAATAACATATGTATTTGGTCAGGATGCTAAACTGAAAATATAACAATCTGTAGCATTCCTTAGTACAAAGCTGTGCAACTCACCCTCCAGGAATGTCATATCTTTCTGAGGAATAATGATGTCATGCTAAATTAGGACACGACAAGTCCATAGTTCTATAGGAAAGTTCAGGTTACTTGGTTTACAATCCATTACATCTAGATTCTGTCATGAAAGAATGTTTGGTTAAGGATTCAAATCTGGTTTCCACTTTAAAAATGTAGGCAAATCCCCTCCCTATTCAGTAATAATGCTTTGTTCGGGAGACCACCCTCTCCGTTGATAACCCTAACATTCGAGCTGTTTAGAAGGGTCCTGGCAATCACTTGTAACTGGGACCTCTGTAGATCACTTTTGTTATGGTGTTCATCAGAGATCCCAGTTATATTTATACCACCAGTATCCTGTCATATAAAGTTAATTGTGGGAGGTCTCAGAGGAGCAACCCCTCAAAAATACTACTTTAGTGAAGAGAGTGAATTTAGAAAAGCTTCTGTGGAAAGCATCTCTGGAATTTTTATGTGACTGACTATGATGGTGGAAATGGCAGCACTTTAGTTTAGCTCTGTGTCCTATGTCCACATAATTTTTCTCACAAATGTAAAACAATTAAAGATTTGTGAAGACAGTCGGCCATTAGTAGTGTCAAGGATCACTCCAAGGATGAGGTTGCTCTTAAGATCTAATGGAATACTATCTCATTTCATCTGCTGGACTCAGTGGCTTCAACTGTTATTGTTATTTCCATTAGTGTTCTTCCTTTGGTGGCAAGTGCACTTTCCATGCAATTACTGGTACACATGATGCCAAAGAACTATATGGCCACTCACCTACTCCAAGCTGGCAGATATCCACAAGGATTCCCATGCAGCACAAAAGTGAAAGCCTTCTCCAGTACTAGACAATTAAGGATGTTACATTAGATCACATTATGTGACATAACAGTGCCTCCAGGTCAAACTAGGTCACATTAGAGTGCTCCCAGTTTATATTATGCCACATTGTAGTTACCCTAGTTCAAATTATGCCACAGTGCCCCAAGTTCACATTATTTCACAGTGCTGCACTGCTCACATTATGCAACTTTGTAGTGTGCCCAGTTCACATTATGCCACACAGTGCTCCCAGTTCAAAACATGTCTCATTGGAGCGCTCTCCAGTTCATATTATGTCAAATTACAGTGTTTCCAGTCAGGGGTGGATTGGGATGAAAAATCAGTCTGGGAAATTTATGGAAGCAGCCCTAATAGGGGTGCAATCTGACCAGGGGAAGGGCTCTGTTGACGGGGGCAGGATCCCTCCTCATAGGGTCTGATTGTATGCAAATGCAGCCTTCCTTGTGTCTTTTGCTGCAGACTAGGGGCGGAATGGGAACTGAAAGTGACCTTGTTGTAGAAAGGGTCCAACATGAGCAGCACAAAAGGTAAAACATACCATTTAGCCATAGCAGCATCACTGGATGGCAGAGTTGCTGTACTGCAGAGATGGAATAACTGAATGAATGGGGTCAATGCAGTGTACTGAGTGCAGTCTGTCATGTGGGGTGTGGGGCCACATGACAACACACAAAACAGGCAGACACGTCGGCCTACCAGGAATCTTCATGGTGAGCCCTATGACCAATCCACCCCTGCTTCCAGTACATCTTATTACCCCACATTTCCCCCAGTTCACATTATGCCACCCAGTAATTTAGCAAGGCAGCCATCTCCTACATAATTACATATTATGCAGGAGATACATTAGGGTGCCCTTTTGTCTGTATTTTATGGAATATACCCTCTGCATTGGCACTATAGGTCATAGGTGTCATTGTGCTTAATGGTTTATTATGGGTAATCGTTTTCATGTATCTGACATAACTAGTTCCTACTTCTATACTGTATACATGTGTGTTATATGATCTGTAAGATGACTGACCGAAGCTTTGGAATCTGTGGTGCATTTTAAATATAGAGGTCTATTTACTAAGCCTCAGGTGGAGATAAAGTGGACGGAGATAACGCACCAGCCAATCAGCTCCTAACTGTCATTTTTCAAACCCAGCCTGTGACATGGCAGTTAGGAGCTGATTGGCTGGCACTTTATGTCCGGACGCTTTATCTCCATCCAAGGCTTAGTAAATAGACCCCAAAGGATGATAATGTTTCTTCACATTTACAGAGACATTCTTCACTGGAAATAACACATTTGTGAGGATAGGAACAGGAGAACCTGGGTTCTAGATAACCTTGCACAATTATAAAAATGTTATTGCTGCCACTTATTTTTAAGTACTTCAGGATATTAGCACTAACATGTGATTCTGTGGGAGACAAGAGTTAGGATACCGTGGCAGAATCTGATGTTTTCACAATTTATTTGGGATATCATGGCAATGATTATGAGGACAATGAAGGAATGTGCGTGCGTTGGGGAGGACTTTGCTGATTGGCTAATGCTGTCTTGTTATTTGGCTGTTACTGATGGCACAGTCAACCACAATGACTCAGTGACTATAATGTATTCGAATCCTTTCCATTTGTGCTTACCCTCCACATTTGAGGTACTGAGTTATATTTAGTAATAGGAGAAGACTGGTAAACCACGTTCTTTGTTATCAGCCCCTCATCTAGTGGACTAAGGGCCTGACTCAGAGATAGACGCTAATGCACAGCTGCTGCATTTCTGTATGCTGCTGCTGTGCGTTGATATGCTAATGGTGCAGGAGGTGTCTTGTGTAAATAGACGCCTCCTGCCAGCTGCACTGACCTGGTCCAAGGAGGCAGCATCGGATCATCTGCGAGACCATAGGTCATCTAAGTAACCCTCAGATTTCTCTGGATGACCAGCAGTGCCTGGGGGGGTCTGGAGGAAAAGTGGGGGGTGGGGGGTATATTAGATTGTGCATACCTTCCATTCCAGGAGGGACAAAATGCTCTCTACCTGGACTTCCTTCTTACTATATGTCACCTGTGTTGAACTATATAATTAATAAAAAAATGTATTTCAGCAGGGATGATTGCAATAATAAATTTAGAAGGAAGTCCAGGTAGAGAGCATATTGTCCCTTCTGGAATGGTTCAATGTGGGAGGTATGGATTGTGTATATTAAATATAAACCAATGGTGTATTTTAGATTTAAACTGATAGTTTAATAATGGTTTGGTACTGTTTATAGCTCCACCTAATTGAGAGATAACTATTTTATAAAGTTTTCCTGTAATGGAACAAAGGCAACTTAAACAATCTCAAAATACACATCTATAATTTATCTTGCGAAAATGCAATAGCAGTAGCCTCTATCCTACTTACATACTGGGACAGGACTCAAGACTACTCTCTGTGTGTGTCTCTCTCTGGATCTAAATACTCTCATTAGATAACAAGTTACACAGGACTCTAACACCCAGGCAGGGAGGAGGAAAAGCTGGGATCCCTGGGTTACTTACAGCTCTCGCCCCCCACCTATCTCTCCTCTGGCTCCATTGGTAGCTCAGGAAACCTGATACTTCTGTTTCTCTTATAGTGTACAAAGAAAAAAGAAAGACTCTATGTTGGGGCACACTTGATGGATATGAAATATGTTCAAACTTAGCTTTTATTATGGTTAATCATAAAAGAAGAATGGACACAGACTTAGATACAAAAAAACAGTCACCTTAGGTGGGGTTGAATGGTATTAGTATAAGGGGTTGACATGCCCCATGTTGACACCAAGCAAATTGCTAAGTGTACATAACCAATTCCAATATGCCTGTAGTGAAAAATATTAAATCAAAGATATGTATAATATCTTAGTATATCAGGAGTGTAATATCATTATGGAGGAAAATTATTTTCAATAATGGTAGATAAACTCCTTGATAATGGCTCCCTTGGTATTTGTAATGGTTGTGCTATTGAAGCTTCTTTCTCTGGTAGGTGGTCTTGCAAAATTGTAGTTCTAATTGGTAGAATAGGTATAGAGGTAAGGCCAATGTTTTCTCCACCACTTCTGCTGTTTGTTGATGATTGGAGCTACTGCACTTGATATTCCAAGGTAGTCACCTGACCTTGTACTGATCAGGCCTGTCACTGCTTTGCTTCCAAGATCAGACGGATTTGGGGGTAGCCAGTGAAGTATGGCAGTAGTAATATGATTCAAACAAATGAGAGCGTGTGATTTCGGCATCTATACCAAGTAGAGAACTTCTGCTGTCCCGCTGATCTGCCCCAAGTCCCTGTTACAGTTGCATTGCAGGGAACTTGATATCTGGCAGTGGATGAGAGTGTTCTCGAAAAAAAGAAAGAAAGTGAAGATAGATAGAGTGTGCCCCAACTTCTGCTGTTCACCGTCATATAGAATTATAGTGGACGGTGAATGAGAGAGAGGGGGTACAGAGAGGAAAAGGAGGTGGTGAGCTGAGATTCCCCCAAATTACCATTAATAAATTTCTATCATTGACAATATTGAACCTCTGCTCTCAAAGGCATTGTGAACACCGATAAATAACCTTTCATAGTGAGTGATGGTTTGTCAAGTAATATTGGATATGTAAAAGATTGCAAGAAGGTTATGAATGTGTTTTATTCATTGGCAGTACAGTATGTGATATATTCATTGATAATCTACAAGGAAAAGGTGCCACTTAATTTCCTGCAAAGGTTGTGCAATAAAATATGCAACACATTAATCTGAGTACTGGTTAGGTTATAAGTATAAGACATTCATTAGTAACCCACATGAAAGAGGAAAACATCTAACTGCATACCAAATAGTGCATTTAGGCATGACGCACAAAATGGTGAATATGGGTTCCATGTATGCTAAAGAAATTTACACAAGAGAGAAAAGGAATATGTTGCTAAACTAGAGTAGAAAGCCACTATATGAGAGGTGGTGAGCTGAGACTCCCCAACATTACCATGAATAAATGTCTATCATTGATAATATTGGACCTCTGCTCTAAAAGGCATTGTGAAAACCGATAAATAACCTTTCATAGTGAGTGATGGTTTGTCAAGTAAGTTTGGATATGTAAAAGATTGCAAGAAGGTTATGAATATGTTTCATTCATTGGCAGTACAATATGTAATACATTCAATGATAATCCACATAGAAAAGGTACCATTTAATTTCCTGCAAAGGTTGTGCAATAAAATATGCAACTCATTAATCTGAGTACTAGTTATGTTATAAGTATAATACATTCATTAATAACCCACATGAAAAAGGAAAACATCTAATTGCATACCAAATAGTGCAGTTAGGCATGAGGCATGAGGCACAAAATGGTAAATATAGGTTTCATGTAGGCTAAAGTAATTTACACCAAAGAGAAAAGGAATATGTTGAAAGCCACTATATGAGAGGTTTCTATAATAAAGAACAGGGGTGTATCTAGGGGTCCGGACGCCCCTGGCAAACTAAGGGACAGGCACCCCCCATATTTGAAATAGTGAAGGTGCATGTGCAAAAAAGGGACATGATCCTCTGGGAAAGGGGCATGACCATACAATAGTTCCCCCAATTCAAATTACGCTACACAGTAGTAACCCTTATACACATTATACCCACACAGTAGCATTTCCCTTTACACATTATGCCCACACAGTAATTCTTATAACACTGAGGAGACATCAGCAGTGCCTGGCATGGTTGAGGAGGCAATGCCACCCAAGGCCAGGTAGTATAATCAAATAGTAGTGCAAAGAAGTGCTTGTGCAGTGCACTACCCAGTGGTTCAAGTAAAATCCTTAGTGGTACTGTGTGCGCATGCTGAAGGTGCGCACACCAAAAAATGGTTGTGGCCACATGGGGCGTGATACACATATGACCCCAATAGTGCAGTGCCAGATACACATATGCCCCCAATAGTGACAGATACACATATGCCCCCACAGTGCCAGATACACACATGACACCACAGTGCCAGATAAACATATGCCCCCACAGTGCCAGATATGCACCCACGGTGTTAGATATGCCCCCACAGTGCCAGATACACATATTGCCCCTACAGTGCCAGATATGCCCCCACATTGCTAGATACACATATGCCCCCACAGTGCCAGATAAGCCCCCACAGTCATACAGTCATAGTCCCCATCCCCCTCCCAGCACATAGCTATAGTCCCCTCCCAGTAAATTGCCATAGCCCCCACCTCTCCAAGCAATAGCCATAGTCCCCCCAGCACATACTGTAGCCGTAGTCTCCACCTCTCCCAACACAGACATACAGTAGTCCCCACCCCCCTCCCATCACATAACAATAGTTCCTGTCAGCATAGATAGCAATAGTCCCCCTCCCTACACATAGCCACTCACCTCCACAAGCACATAGTCATAGTCCCCATCCCCCTCCCAGCACATAGCTGTAGTCCGCCCTTAGCACATAGTAGTAGTAGTCTCCCCCACTCCCAGCACATACATAGCCTCCCCACACAGCACATAGCCCTAGTCCCCACCCCACAACATCCCAGCAGATAGCCGTAGTGTCTGGCAATACCTGCTGTGCCAAGCTGCCTGGGATGGAGGGTGGGGGATCGCTCAGCAGGCAAGAGCTGGCGCCGGTGTCCGGCACCGCACCAAACTACGTGAAGAAACTGAAAATAAACTACAGCTCCCAGCACCCTTGCCGCCGGGAGCTCCCGACAGCAATAATTGCTGGGAGTTGTAGTATATTTTCAGTTTCTTCCCTGTACTGCACTGCGGTGCCAGACACCGGCGCCAGCTCTTGCCTGCTAAGCGATCCTCCGCCCTCCATCCCAGGCAATGCACAGGCAGCTCGGCACAGCAGGTATTGCCAGACACTACGGCTTAAGGGACTCCGCCCATTGGCCATGGGTGGCACCGTCGGGCAGCGCCCCCTGCTCGGCTGGCGCCCATGGCGAGTGCCATCCTGGCCAATGGGTAGATACGCCCCTGATAAAGAAAGCCACAATGGGCTATACGATACCAAGAGAGCAGGTGTGGACCAGACCGTGCACTGTCTGGCTCCACTGGTTCACAGACGGGTCGTTTCACAACTGTGTGGCTTGTTCACTGTGTACTGATTCTGGGACTGGTTCCCTTATTTATAGCCAGTGTGGGTAGGAGGGGCGATGGCAATTACCTGTAATTGAAGAGGACAGGTAGCACGTTTGTACATTTATGTGCACTTCCTGTGTCCGAGTGCATCATAGCACTCTGAGATGTATCATGTTTCTAAGTAACCAGCGTGTCATATTGCGCTGTTTACCGGATGTATCCCTTGTTGCCAGGCAGCAACTTTCAGCTGGTCAGAGCGCTTCACAGAGCTCTGAAATGTGCCATGTTGCCGGACAGCCAAATGCGCCTGTGTCTCCCTATTGTTAAGTGACGAGGGTCACGTAAATCTCTGCGTCATTCATGTGGTTGCGTCATCGCGTAGAGGGACGTGTTAAGTTGCTAGGCAACCGGGGCTGCGTCGATCTCGACACTATGCACCGGTCCCTTGGTAGCTACTGGTTGTTTGTACAGTAATGTAAGTGATTAATGTACCACTGAGCTGTGCAGACTTACAGCTTACTTTAGTTGTTTAGAATAAAATTAATTAATATTGTACTAATACTAATAAAGTGAAATATACTATTATTAATAAAGTTGTGGCAAAATGAGGTGTGTTATGCTGAAGGTAAAAAAAAATAAAAAATAAAAATATATATATATATTGTTTAGTGATGAGCGGGTTCGGTTCCTCGGAATCCGAACCCCCCAGAACTTCACCCTTTTTACACGGGTCTGAGGCAGGTTCGAACCTTCCCGCCTTGCTCGGTTAACCCGAGCGCGCCCGAACGTCATCATCCCGCTGTCGGATTCTCGCGAGATTCGTATTCTATATAAGCAGCCGCGCGTCGCCGCCATTTTCACTCGTGCATTGGAAATCGCATCCCAGCATTCAGTGGCGTAACTAGAAATTTTTCTCCCCCAAGCCAAAAAATTCTTCGGCGCCCCCCCCCCCCCCCATAATTGGCACTAGGAAAGGGACAAACATGTGCGCGCCGAAGGCGCGCGGTGCCAAAAAGGGGCGTGGTTTTGTTTAAATGGGCGCGGCTTCGCATAAAGAGGCGTGGCATTGCAGGAATAGACTACCTTATACCCCAGTTTTGCAACCTGCACGCCCAGACGTTAGCCACCACAGGAAAGAAAAATAATCCTGATTCATGCCCCTTCCATTATTTGTCATTTTTCCTCCTTATAGTAATGCCCAGTATACATTATGCCACATACTGCAAAGGCCCTCAGACATTATGCCACACACAATAATGCACATGACACAATATGCACACACCGTAATGCCCCCGACACATTATGCCACACACCGTAATGTCTGTGACACATTATGACAGGAATCGCAATGCCCGTTATACATTATGCTACACACTGCAATGCCCCTGATACATTATAGCACATACCACAATGCCCATGATATAGTATACCACACACCGCAATGTCCGTGATACATTATGACACACACCGCAATGTCCGTGATACATTATGACACACACTGCAATGAACCTGAGACATTATACCACATACCACAATGCCCATGATATAGTATACCACACACCGCAATGTTCGTGATACATTATGACACACACCGCAATGCCCGTTATACATTATGCCACACTGCAATGACCCTGAGACATTATACCACATACCACAATGCCCGTGATATAGTATACAGACACCGTAATGCCTGACACATTATGCCACACACCGCAATGCCCATTATACATTATGCCACACACTGCAATGACCCTGAGACATTATACCACATACCACAATGC
The DNA here is from genome assembly GCF_028390025.1 of Pseudophryne corroboree. Classification (NCBI taxonomy): domain Eukaryota; kingdom Metazoa; phylum Chordata; class Amphibia; order Anura; family Myobatrachidae; genus Pseudophryne; species Pseudophryne corroboree. The sequence continues at coordinate 86,962,246 of NC_086450.1, read as the reverse complement.
CCGTGATCTAGTATACCATACACCGTAATGCCTGTGACACATACCGCAATGCCCGTTATACCCTATGCCACACTGCAATGCCCCTGAGACATTATACCACATACCACAATGCCCGTGATATAGTTTGCCACACACCGTAATGCCTGTGACACATTCTGACACACACCGCAATGTCCGTGATACATTATGCCACACACCGTAATGCCCATTACACATTAAGTCCTACATTAAGGCTTCTAATTACTTTTAAATTACCTGCTCGTTGCCAGGGGTTTCATGCTCTTGGTTCCATGCACGGTGCCAGGGGTTTTCATGCTCAGGGTGTCATGCTCGTTGCCAGGTGTTTCATGCACTCGGTGTCATGCTTGTTGCCAGGGGTTTCATGCACTGGGTGTCATGCTCATTGCTAGGGGGTAGTGCTTGTTGCTAGGGCTGTGCTCCCAGTGCCACATATGTCCTCAGTGCCAGATATTCCCCCACGGTGCCAGGTACTCACATGACCCCAGTGCCAAATATAGCCTCTCCCCCCAGTGCCACATATGCCCCCAGTGCCAGATATTCCCCCACAATGCCAGGTGCTCACGTGCCCCCAGTGCCAAATATAGCCCCCCATGTGCCAGGTACACATACAGTGCCATATATGCCCCCTCAGTGCCCCCCCAGTGCCATATATGCCCCTCAGTGCCTCCCCAGTGCCATATATGCCCCCTCAGTGCCCCCCAGTGCCATATATGCCCCCTCAGTACCCCCCAGTGCCATATATGCCCCCTCAGTACCCCCCAGTGCCATATATGCCCCCTCAGTGCCCCCCCAGTGCCATATATGCCCCCTCAGTGCCCCACCAGTGCCATATATGCCCCCTCAGTGCCATATATGACCCCTCTGTGCCCCCCCAGTACCATATATGCCCCCTCAGTGCCCCCAGTGCCATATATGCCCCCTCAGTGCCATATATGCCCCTCAGTGCCACCCCAGTGCCATATATGCCCCCCCAGGCCATATATGCCCCCTCAGTGCCCCCCCCCCTGTTCCATATATGCCCCCTCAGTGCCCCCCCAGTGCCATATATGCATACCTCCCGCAGTGTCCCGCGATGGGGGGGGGCAGTTGGGAGGCTCCTACAGTCACTGCTCTGCATAGCAGAGCAGTAGTGAATAGACGCTGTGCGCATGCGCACAGCGTCTATTCAGCGCAGACAGTGGGAGAGAGGGCATGCCAGCAGCTCACAGAGCGCTGGGCAGGCCCCTCAGTGACGAAACGGGGGCGTGGCCGCGATCGCGGGTCCTCCGCGAAGCCACGCCCCCTTTTCATAGGGCACGCCCCCCCCGACACGCCGGAGACTCAGAGGGACACAGGAGAGGCGCACGCTTTGCCCTCCGTGTCCCTACTTCACAGCGGGGGGCTAGTGACAACAGATTGACATGCGGACGTTCGTCCGCATGTCAATCTGCTCTAAATCAGTGGCGGCGCCCCCGCAGCCCCTCGCCCCCAAGCCACCGCGAGGGCTGCGGGGGCAGTAGTTACGCCACTGCCAGCATTCACAGCGGCGGAGGGCAGCCTATGGTAAAGGAGAGGTCCAGCAGCAGCAGCGCTTCTACCAATTACACAGCGCTGCTGCGGCTCCCTCCTCCACCCCTCCTCCTCCTTCTTCTCCCCTGCCAGAACAGAAGCTGCACGAGGAGCCTGAGCCAGCGGAAACGGTAAGTATACCTATTCTATCTATCTATCTATCTATCTATCTATCCTGTTTGCCGTAATGTGCAAAACATGGGACGCTGTCTGCCGTAATGTATAATAAATGGGACGCTGTCTGCCGTAATATGCAAAAAATGGGACGCTGTCTGCCGTAATGTATAATAAATAGGACGCTGTCTGCCGTAATATGCAAAAAATGGGACGCTGTCTGCCGTAATGTGTAATAAATGGGACGCTGTCTGCCGTAATGTGTAATAAATGGGACGCTGTCTGCCGTAATGTGCAAAAAATGGGACGCTGTCTGCCGTAATGTGTAAAAATGAGACGCTGTCTGTTGTAATGTATAAAAAAGGGACGCTGTGTGCCGTAATGTGTAAAAAGGGGGCGCTGTCTGCCGTAATGTGTAAAAAATGGGACGCTGTCTGCTGTAATGTGTAATAAATGGGACGCTGTCTGTCGTAATGTGCAAAAAATGGGACGCTGTCTGCCGTAATGTGTAAAAAGGGGGCGCTGTCTGCTGTAATGTGTAAAAAAGGGACGCTGTCTGCCGTAAATGTGTAAAAAAGGGGACGCTGTCTGTCGTAATGTGTAAAAAGGGGACGCTTTCTGCTGTAATGTGTAAAAAAGGGACGCTGTCTGCCGTAATGTGTAAAAAAGGGACGCTGTCTGCCGTAATGTGTAAAAAAGGGGACGCTGTCTGTCGTAATGTGTAAAAAGGGCACACTGTCTGTCGTAATGTGTAAAAAGGGGGCGCTGTCTGCCGTAATGTGTAAAAAAGGGGAAGCTGTCCGCCATAATGTGTAAAAGGGTCTCTACCTGGTGTAGTGGTACTACCGTGCGGCGTAATTGAATAATGGAGACTACTGTGCACCGTTATATGAATTGGTATTATTTTGTGGCCACACCCCTTCCCCACTAAGCCACGCCCCTATTTTTTGCGCGCGCCTGCGGTGCGCACTGCCCCTGTTTTACATAGAAGGGCGGGTCTCCGATGCCATTTCTTGCACACAGCACTAAAATGACTAATTACGGCACTGTTGCTAGGTATCCATTTCTCTGGCCCTGAGCAGGTCCCCCTCACCAGATCCTCTCCAGGGGTGAGGCGGTGGACTTAGATGGGGGGGCCCTAAGCATTTTGTCGCACATGGGCCCACCGCTCGCTAGTTCCGCCACTGGCGAGGGTGGCTCCAGTGGAGCGCGAGCTCTGGCAGCGGAATAGTTAGAGGGCGCGCTGCTGCCCACCCACACACCCTTCCCACGGGCCACTGTACTGGCAGCCACAGAACAGGAGAAGCAGGGGGCACACACTGACTCGGAGACTAGGTAGGGAACAGGGCAGGCCAGAGGCGACAGCAGGAGACACTGACAGCCGGCACATGCTGCCGGAGCTCTGCCCACCCTCTTTATATCTCTCACTGTCTGCTTGTACTTACTTCTGTCCTGCCCAGGCTGCTGTGCTATCTCTCTGCCCCGGCTGGTGCAGCACTTCTCTCTACATTGATGTTGCAGCACCTCTCTCTGCCTCTCAGGAAATTCTGGGACATTATTTTCATTGAAGCATAGTGGGATTATCAGGTCTGGATATCAGTTCTAGGGTTAAGGCATTGGGGACTATGAAATAGTGTATGTGGGGGTGGGGGTGGGGCGATTTTGATGCAGTATTTTCATTGAGAGTTTAGGGAGGGTTTGGGTCTGTGGGGGGGTCACATTTGGAGCATTATTTTAATTGAGATATTTGGAGATTATCAGATTACCATGAGCTCCACAAGGTCTACAACCACCCTTGTCACCAATTTAGGATTTTTAAATAGTGTTTCTTTTCAAATGTAACATGCCACCACGTGTTGGCTAGGCCTCCAATTCAGTATAGGGGAAGGTGGCACCAAAACATGCCCTTGCTCCGGGCACCTTGGCGCCTAGCTACACCTCTGCTATCTCACATACAGTATTTCTGATATTTATGTATTTATCTCTTTATTTCATATCTATCTAAGGGCAGATTAGATTGGCCAAGATTTTATCTGCCAATAATTTATATGTATCTAAGATGGTGCTACTCCCTAAACTTTTGTACACTTTCCATAATTCACCAGTTCTTCTCCCCTCTGCTATTTACAGACAGAAAAACTATCTAATTTCTTCCCTGGCTGTGGGACAATGTGTTCCCTCCATCACGCGCAGGTTCTTGACTGTCATTTCCCTGATGGTTTGTTGTAACAGTTTCACTGGGTTATTGCTAATCCTTACCGTACTCTTTTAAAAGAAGTGCTAGTATTGTGGGGTTGCAGGGGGAGGAGCTTAGAATTAAAATTACAGTAGTTTGAGTGCCAAACTCCAGCCCATCTTGCAATCCCATGGTCCAGCGTCCCACAGCCTGCTTCAGAGAAAAGGATTCAATGGTAAGTGACCAAAAATCCTCTTTTTACAATTTAAGCTGAAAGTTGTCAAAAAAGTCTGTCATGGCAAGTTTGACTGCGCATTTAGACTGTTCTAACTTAACAAAAAATGAATATTGCGTTGGTCCATGGTGGCTGTGCCACTACCAATTCTTAAAGAACTGGTAACCCCATCGCCAAGGGGCCACGCCCGATAGCCATGCAATAACGGCCACGGGTGGGTTTCTTTGCCTTAGGCTCCCAAGCCTGAAATTGGGTTTCTTTGCTTTAGGTTCCCAAGCCTGAAATTGGGTTTCTTTTGCCTTAGGTTCCCAAGCCTGAAATGGGGTTTCTTTTGCCTTAGGTTCCCAAGCCTTATTTTGAGCTACTTTATGGTTCTCAAGCCAGAGCTGTTGCTTTAATTCATGGCAACAGAATTTTCATCAACGCTCACCACAGTTACTGTTTACTGTTAGCCTCTACCACCTCTGATGGGAGGCTGATCCACTTTTGAGGCCGCACCGCCGGTTTTGGTAACGGGGCCTGTCCAGTATGATTTTAAGCTGATGTAATATCCTGCTGTCCACCCTCAGCTTTAAGATCCTCAAAGACCTGGGCAAAATACTGGGGGTCAGCATGGAAGCGGAGCATCTTTGCACTCATTAGGTTGATAACATAGAGGCAACGACTCCAAAAGGCTTCCTTCGAGCATTCAACAGGGAACGGCATCAGTGGGTAGGAGAGCTCACTGCCCACGTATGCATAGGATACATACAGACATGTTGATAGACTTGCTATTAGCTCCCACTCGCTGAGCAGCTCGGATGACATGACCTCTCGGCAGAGCATGTAGAGAAACACTAGATTGGTCGGAGTGATGAAACTGACATTCCGCCAGTATTGATAGAGGAAGCTGTCTACAGCGGTTATCCATAGAGCAATATATGCTGGTGATAAATCCACAAATTCTTTACACCTGCGGCAGAGGAACTCCATTAGACAGCTGAACAGGTCGCTGGTCGATGCCTGCACCGTATTGGATTTTGCAGGTGAGCGCACTTCCTGGTCTCTACCAGGTTCCTTGTCAGGAGCATCATGTGAAGCCTGTATTAAGGCTGGGAGATCCACACAGGATAGCATGGAATCCTTCCTGCTCTCAGTGATGAGGTGGGTAATGTTGGTTCCACCCATTTTGCCTTGCCTCCTCTTAGACATGAATCTCCAAAAGCGCGCGATGAGCGAACGTCTCTCGGCAGGTCTTGCAGTCTCGCTGTTCTCTGTGCGATGGTTCCCACTTGAGTCCTCATCAGGCCGACTCGCCTTGCGGCAGCACGGAAATGGCATACAGTTCCACATTCTTATTCAAGGAATGCCAGCAAATCCGGTGTCTGTAATCTTTGGTGAGTCTGATTGTAGAAAGTTATCCAATAGCTGCGGTCTGTTTCCAGCACGTGACTGATGCTGCCCGGTTCAACACTAGGCAGCAATTGAGTCCAGCAGGTCGTAATCAGAGGTTTTCCCTGCTTACTGTGGCATTGTGACATCACTGTGATGCGTTATTTATGCAACTGAGCTGGTGATTGTGATGCGTTGTTTATGCAAATGAGCTGGTGACTTTTGTGCCTTTATATGCAAATGATCTACATGTAGGCAATTCAACAAGTGCTGAAAATTGGTGAAAATGTAGAAGGTATTATCCCCTCATTACAGCCCTGTAAGGGAGGGAATATATGTAAAATAAATAAATAATAAGATATTTTGAATAATCTGAGAGATAATTAGTTGAAAATAAAACAAATACAAAATTATTTCCCTTCAGCAATGGATCCATAACGCTTCTCCTACTCTTTCTGTGTTTTAAAAAAAATGATTCTTCCTTTTTAATATGAGATAACGTCAGATGCTTTCATGTCTGTGAATGTAACGCTGAGATAATAACGGGTCACTGGCTATGTCAGCTGGCACTGAAGTAATAATGTAACAGAAACTGAGGGTGTATGGCTGAATATTGGACATTTGGTGGATACATGCGATGGATACTTAGAATCAGCACCTGATGTATTTTCTTAATAATCTTGTGCCTATCCTTGTTATGTAGTTTATTTTCTTATATAATGTAGTATTGGTAAAACTGACCCTGTAGGTAAGTGCACAGTGGATCACAGGCTTGTATCCTTCTAATGCGACACACAGTTCAGTGGCTGACTATGTTGCAGTCTGCTGTTTCCTAAAGCATGGCTGCAAGACACATCACACACTTACACTGTCACCCCATATCTATCTCCCTACCTTATATCTATATAGGTCATATCTATCTCATATCTATCTCCCTACCTTATATCTATATAGGTCATATCTATCTCATATCTATTTCCCTACCTTATATCTATATAGGTCATATATATCTCATATCTATCTCCCTACCTTATATCTGTATAGGACATATCTATCTCCCTACCTTATATCTGTATAGGTCATATCTATCTCATATCTATCTCCCTACCTTATATCTATATAGGTCATATCTATCTCATATCTATCTCCCTACCTTATATCTATATATTTCATATCTATCTCCCTACCTTATATCTATATAGGTCATATCTATCTCATATCTATCTCCCAACCTTATATCTATATAGGTCATATCTATCTCATATCTATCTGCCTACCTTATATCTGTATAGGTCATATCTATCTCATATCTATCTCCCTACCTTATATCTATAAAGGTCATATCTATCTCATATCTATCTCTCTACCTTATAACTATATTGGTCATATCTATCTCATATCTATCTCCTTACCTTATATTTATATAGGTCATATCTATCTCCTTACCTTATATTTATATAGGTCATATCTATCTCTCTACCTTATATCTGTATAGGTTATATCTATCTTCTTACCTTATATCTATATAGGTCATATCTATCTCATATCTATCTACCTACCTTATATCTATATAGGTCATATCTATTTCCTTACCTTATATCTATATAGGTCATATCTATCTCATATCTATCTCCCTACCTTATATCTGTATAGGTCATATCTTTCTCCCGACCTTATATCTGTATAGGTCATATCTATCTCATATCTATCTCCCTACCTTATATCTGTATAGGTCATATCTATCTCATATCTATCTCCCTACCTTATATCTATATAGGTAATAATTATATCATATCTAGCTCTCTACCTTATATCTATATAGGTCATATCTATCTCATATCTATCTCCCTACCTTATATCTGTATAGGTCATATCTATCTCATATCTATCTCCCTACCTTATATCTATATAGGTCATAATTATCTCATATCTATCTCTCTATCTTATATCTATATAGGTCATATCTATCTCATATCTATCTCCCTACCTTATATCTATATAGGTCATATCTATCTCCTTACCTCATATCTATATAGGTCATATCTATCTCATATCTATCTCTCTACCTTATATCTGTATAGGTTATATCTATCTTCTTAACTTATATCTATATAGGTCATATCTATCTCATATCTATCTCTCTACCTTATATCTATATTGGTCATATCTATCTCCTTACCTTATATCTATATAGGTCATATCTCTCTACCTTATATCTGTATAGGTTATATCTATCTTCTTACCTTATATCTATATAGGTCATATCTATCCCATATCTATCTCCCTACCTTATATCTATATAGGTCATATCTATCTCCTTATCTTATATCTATATAAGTCATATCTATCTCATATCTATCTCTCTACCTTATATCTGTATAGGTCATATCTATCTCCCTACCTTATATCTATATAGGTCATATCTATCTCATATCTATCTCTCTACCTTATATCTATATAGATCATTTCTCTTACGTCCTAGAGGATGCTGGGGACTCCGTAAGGACCAGGGGGTATAGACGGGCTCCACAGGAGACATGGGCACTATAAAGAACTTTTAGTATGGGTGTGCACTGGCTCCTCCCTCTATGCCCCTTCTCCAGACCTCAGTTAGATTCTGTGCCCAGAGGAGAATTGGTGCACTACAGGGGAGCTCTACTGAGTTTGTCTGATAAAGAATTTTGTTAGGTTTTTTTTATTTTCAGGGAGCACTGCTGGCAACAGGCTCCCTGCATCGTGGGACTGAGGAGAGAGAAGCAGACCTACTTAAGTGATAGGCGCTGCTTCTTAGGCTACTGGACACCATTAGCTCCAGAGGGATCGGAACGCAGGTCTCCCCCCGCCGTTCGTCCCAGAGCCGCGCCGCCGTCCTCCTCGCAGAGCCGGAAGATAGAAGCCGGGTGAGTATAAGAAGAAAGAAGACTTCAAAGGCGGCAGAAGACTTCAGATCTTCCCTGAGGTAATTGCTCCCACACATTACACACACTGACAGGCACTGATGGGTGCAGGGCGCAGGGGGGGCGCCCTGGGCAGCAATATAAACCTCTGGACTGGCATTTTTAATATATGGGCTGCGGAGGCAGTAGATATATACATTCCCCGCCATTATTCGTACATTTGAGTGGGACCGAAGCCCGCCGCTGAGGGGGCGGAGCTTGGTCTCACAGCACTAACCAGCGCCATTTTCTCCACAGTGATCTGAAGAGAAGCTGGCTCCCCGGACTCTCCCCTGCTGAATGGTGATACAAGGCTGAAAAAGGGGGGGCACATGTAGGCGCAGCGAGTGTATATCACAGTTAATATATATAAAAGCGCTTTATCTGGGAATTGGTTCCAGTGTCAGTTGGCGCTGGGTGTGTGCTGGCATACTCTCTCTCTGTCTCTCCAAAGGGCCTTGTTGGGGAACTGTCCCCGTATAGATATATCCCTGTGTGTGTGGGGGGGTGTCGGTACGCGTGTGTCGGCATGTCTGAAGCGGAAGGCTCATCCAAGGAGGAGGTGGAGCAGATGATTGTGGTGTCTCCGTCGGCAACGCCGACTCATGATTGGTATGATATGTGGAATATTTTAAATGCAAATGTGACCTTATTACATAAGAGAATGGACAAAGCTGAGTCCAGGGAAACAGCAGGGAGTCAATCAATGGATTTGACTGGGTCACAGGGCCCGTCAGTGTCTCAAAAGCGTCCCCTATCTCAAATAGCAGACACTGATACCGACACGGATTCTGACTCCAGTGTCGACTATGATGAGGCAAGGTTACACCCAAAGGTGGCCAAAAGTATTCATTATATGATTATAGCAATAAAAGATGTTCTGAATATCACAGATGAACCCTCTGTCCCTGACACGAGGGTGCGCATGTATAAGGAAAAGAAACCGGAGGTAACTTTTCCTCCATCTCATGAACTGAACAAATTATTTGAAAAAGCTTGGGAAACTCCAGACAAAAAACTGCAGATTTCCAAGAGGATCCTTATGGCGTACCCTTTCCCTGCAAAGGACAGGGTACGGTGGGAATCCTCGCCCAGGGTGGACAAGGCTTTAACGTGCCTGTCCAAGAAGGTGGCGCTACCGTCTCCAGACACCGCAGCCCTCAAGGATCCTGCGGATCGTAGACAGGAAACTACCTTAAAATCTATTTATACACATACGGGTGCTTTGCTCAGGCCGGCAATAGCATCGGCATGGGTTTGTAGCGTGGTTGCAGCGTGGACAGATACCTTATTAGCTGACATTGATACCCTGGACAAGGATACCATTTCACTGACTTTAGGTCACATTAAAGATGCAGTCTTATATATGAGAGACGCTCAAAGAGACGTGGGGCTGCTTGGTTCCAGAGCCAACGCCATGGCAGTTTCGGGGAGACGAGCTCTGTGGACCCGCCAATGGTCGGGTGATGCCGACTCAAAGAAGCATATGGAGGTTTTACCTTACAAGGGTGAAGTTTTGTTTGGGGATGGTCTCGCGGACCTGGTTTCCACAGCTACCGCGGGTAAATCTACATTTTTGCCTTTTGTTCCCCCACAGCAAAAGAAAACTCCACAATATCAGATGCAGTCCTTTCGGTCACATAAGTCCAGAAGAGGTCGGGGCTCCTCTTTCCTCGCCAGAGGTAAGGGTAGAGGTACGAGAACACCTGCTTCAGCTAGTTCCCAGGAGCAGAAGTCCTCCCCGGCTTCTGCTAAATCCACCGCATGACGCTGGGGCTCCAGTGAGGAAGTCCACACCGGTGGGGGCACGTCTTCGACTCTTCAGCCAGGTCTGGGCTCGGTCAGACGTGGTTCCTTGGGCGTTGGAAACTGTATCCCAAGGTTACAAACTGGAGTTCGAAGAGGTGCCCCCTCGACGATTTTTCAAGTCGGCCTTGCCAGCCCCTTCCCTGGAGAGGGAAGTAGTATTAGATGCCATTCAAAAGCTGTGTCAACAGCAAGTGATTGTCAAGGTTCCCCTGGTCCAACAGGGAAAAGGGTACTATTCAACCCTCTTCGTGGTCCCGAAGCCGGATGGTTCGGTCAGACCCATTTTAAATCTAAAATCCCTAAACCTGTACTTGAAAAAGTTCAAATTCAAGATGGAATCACTCCGGGCGGTGATATCCAGTCTGGAAGGAGGGGATTTGGTGGTGTCGCTGGACGTGAAGGATGCCTACCTTCATGTCCCCATATTTCCTCCTCATCAGGAGTACCTGAGGTTCTCAGTACAGGACTGTCATTACCAGTTTCAGACATTGCCGTTTGGGCTTTCCACGGCCCCGAGGATTTTCACCAAAGTCATGGTGGAAATGATGGTGCTCCTGCGCAGGCAGGGAGTCACAATTATCCCGTACTTGGATGATCTCCTGATAAAGGCAAGATCGAGAGATCAATTGCTGAAAAGCGTGTCGCTCTCCCTGAGAGTGTTACAACAACACGGTTGGATTCTCAATCTGCCAAAGTCACAGTTGATTCCAACGACTCGGCTATGATTCCTAGGCATGATTCTGGACACGGAACAGAAGAGGGTTTTTCTACCAATGGAAAAAGCCCAGGATCACCAGAATATGGTCAGGGACCTGCTAAAACCAAAAAGAGTGTCTGTTCATCAATGCACTCGAGTTCTGGGAAAAATGGTGGCAGCCTACGAAGCCATCCCCTTCAGCAGGTTCCATGCGAGGACTTTTCAGTGGGACCTTCTGGACAAGTGGCCAGGGTCCCATCTGCAACTACATCAAAAGATAAGCCTGTCCCCCAGGGCCAGGGTGTCTCTCCTGTGGTGGCTGCAGAGTGCTCACCTTCTAGAGGGTCGCAGGTTCGGCATTCAAGACTGGGTTCTGGTGACCACGGACGCGAGCCTCCGAGGATGGGGAGCAGTCACAAAAGGAAGAAATTTTCAGGGACTGTGGTCAAGCCAGGAGGCTTGTCTACACACCAACATTCTAGAATTAAGGGCCATATACAACGGCCTATGACGAGCGGGGAAACTTCTTCGCGACCTACCGGTTCTGATTCAATCAGACAACGTCACAGCCGTGGCTCATGTAAACCACCAAGGCGGGACAAGGAGCAGAGTGGCAATGGCGGAAGCCACCAGAATTCTGCGCTGGGCGGAAAATCATGTAAGCGTTCTGTCTGCAGTCTTCATACCGGGAGTGGACAACTGGGAAGCAGACTTCCTCAGCAGACACGATCTCCATCCAGGAGAGTGGGGACTTCATCAAGAGGTCTTTGGGGACTTCCTCAAATAGACATGATGGCGTCAAGCCTCAACAAAAAGCTTTGGAGGTATTGTGCCAGGTCAAGGGACCCTCAGGCAGTAGCGGTAGATGCCCTAGTGACACCATGGGTGTTTCAGTCGGTCTATGTGTTCCCTCCTCTGCCTCTCATCTCAAAAGTGTTGAAAATCATAAGACGAAAAAGTGTACAGACAATACTCATTGTTCCAGATTGGCCTCGAAGGGCCTGGTATTCGGATCTTCAGGAGATACTCACAGAAGATCCGTGGCCTCTTCATCTCAGGGAAGACCTGTTGCAGCAGGGGCCTTGCATGTTCCAAGACTTACCGCGGTTGCGTTTGACGGCATGGCGGTTGAACACCGAATCCTAGCTGAGAAAGGTATTCCGGAGGAAGTTATCCCTACTCTGATAAAGGCTAGGAAGGAGGTAATGGCGAAGCATTATCACCGTATCTGGAGGAAGTATGTATCTTGGTGTGAAACCAAGAATGCTCCTACGGAAGATTTCCATCTGGGCCGTTTTCTCGACTTCCTACAGACAGGAGTGGATATGGGCCTAAAGTTAGACTCCATTAAGGTACAGATTTCGGCCCTATCTATATTCTTTCAGTAGGAATTGGCTTCTCTCCCAGAAGTCCAGACTTTTGTAAAGGGAGTGCTGCACATCCAGCCTCCTTTTGTGCCACCAGTGGCACCATGGGACCTTAACGTGGTGTTAAAGTTCCTTAAATCGCACTGGTTTGAACCCCTTCAAACGGTTGAATTGAATTGAAATTTCTCACCTGGAAGGTGGTCATGTTATTAGCCTTGGCATCTGCAAGGCGGGTCTCGGAGTTGGCGGCCTTGTCTCACAAGAGCCCCTACTTGATTTTTCATGTGGATAGAGCGGAACTGAGGACTCGTCCTCAATTTTTGCCTCTGGTGGTTTCTTCATTTCATATGAACCAACCTATTGTGGTACCTGTGGCTACGAGTGACTTGGAGGACTCCAAGTCCCTGGATGTAGTCAGGGCCTTAAAAATCTATGTAGCCAGGACGGCTAGGGTTAGGAAGACAGAGGCTCTGTTTGTCCTGTATGCAGCCAACAAGGTTGGCGCGCCTGCTTCTAAGCAGACTATTGCTCGCTGGATCTGTCACATGATTCAGCAGGCTCGTTCTACGGCTGGATTGCCGTTACCAAATTCGGTAAAGGCCCATTCCACTAGGAAGGTGGGCTCTTCTTGGGCGGCTGCCCGAGGCGTCTCGGCGTTACAGTTGTGCCTAACAGCTACTTGGTCGGGTTCAAACACTTTTGCAAAATTCTACAAGTTTGATACCCTGGCTGATGATGACCTCGCGTTTGCTCAATCGGTGCTGCAGAGTCATCCGCACTCTCCCACCCGGTTTGGAGCTTTGGTATAAACCCCATGGTCCTTACGGAGTCCCCAGCATCCTCTAGGACATAAAAGAAAATAAGATTTTAAACCTACCGGTAAATCTTTTTCTCCTAGTCCGTAGAGGATGCTGGGCGCCGTCCCAGTGCGGACAAAATCTGCAAGGTTTGTATATAGTTGTTGCTTACATAAGGGTTATGTTACAGTTGAGATCGGTCGTTGACTGATGCTGTTTTTGTTCATACTGTTAACTGGTTGCGTATATTCCAGGTTATACGGTGTGGTTGGTGTGGGCTGGTATGAATCTTGCCCTTAGATTACAAACTCCTTTCCTCATATTGTCCATCTCCTCTGGGCACAGTTTCTCTAACTGAGGTCTGGAGGAGGGGCATAGAGGGAAGAGCCAGTGCACACCCATACTAAAAGTTCTTTATAGTACCCATGTCTCCTGCGGAGCCCATCTATACCCCCTGGTCCTTACGGAGTCCCCAGCATCCTCTACGGACTAGGAGAAAAGATTTACCGGTAGGTTTAAAATCTTATTATCTATCTCATATCTATCTCCTTACCTTATATCTATATAGGTCATATCTATCTCCTTACCTTATATCTATATAGGTCATATATATCTCAAATCTATCTCTCTACCTTATATCTGTATAGGTTATATCTATCTTCTTACCTTATATCTATATACTGTAGGTCATATCTATCTCATATCTATCTCCCTACCTTACATCTGTATAGGTCATATATATCTCATATCTATCTCTCTACCTACCTTATATCTGTATAGGTCATATCTATCTCATATCTATCTACCTACCTTATATCTATATAGGTCATATCTATCTCATATCTATCTCCCTACCTTATATCTGTATAGGTCATATCCGCTCATATCTATCTCTCTACCTTATATCTGTATAGGTCATATCCGCTCATATCTATCTCTCTACCTTATATCTGTATAGGTCATATCTATCTCATATCTATCTCCCTACCTTATATCTGTATAGGTCATATCTATCTCATATCTATCTCCCTACCTTATATCTATATAGGTCATATCTATCTCATATCTATCTCCCTACCTTATTGGGTATATGCAATTCACGGCGAATCGCGGCAAATTATCGCCGTTTTTTAATTCGACACAATTCGACAGGTGAATTCCGGCAGGTGGCTGCCGGAATTCACCATATTCAATGAAAAACGGATTCGACAGTCCCGCGGGCGAAAAACGGCCGATTTGCCGGATTTTGTCGCAAATTAAAAAAACGGGAAAAACCCGCAAAAAAATGGCGTGGGGTCCCCCCTCCAAAGTATAACCAGCCTCGGGCTCTTCGAGCTGGTCCTGGTTTTAAAAATCCGGGGTCAAAATTGACAGCGGATCCCCCGTATTTTTAAAACCAGCACCGGGCTCTGCGCCTGATGCTGGTGCAAAAAATACGGGGGACAAAACGAGTAGGGGTCCCCCGTATTTTTTACACCAGCATCGGGCTCCACTAGCTGGACAGATAATGCCACAGCCGGGGGTCACTTTTATACAGTGCCCTGCGGCCGTGGCATTAAATATCCAACTAGTCACCCCTGGCCGGGGTACCCTGGGGGAGTGGGGACCCCTTCAATCAAGGGGTCCCCCCCCAGCCACCCAAGGGCCAGGGGTGAAGCCCGAGGCTGTCCCCCCCATCCAAGGGCTGCGGATGGGAGGCTGATAGCCTTGAGAAAAATGTCTGAATATTGTTTTTTCCAGTAGTACTACAAGTCCCAGCAAGCCTCCCCCACAAGCTGGTACTTGGAGAACCACAATTACCAGCATGCGGGAGAAAAACGGGCCCGCTGGTACCTGTAGTACTACTGGAAAAAAAATACCCAAATAAAAACAGGACACACACACCGTGACAAGTACAACTTTATTACATACTGCCGACACACACATACTTACCTATGTTGACACGAAGCAGTCGGTCCTCTTCTCCAAGTAGAATCCACGGATACCTGAAAATAAAAGATAATTATACTCACCTTCCAGCGTCCAGAGATACATCCACGTCCAGAAAATAATCCAGGTACTTGGCAAAAAAAAAAAAAACGCAATGACCCGATCCTGCGGACTGAAAGGGGTCCCATATTGACACATGAGACCCCTTTCCCCGAATGTGCCGGGATCCCACGTGACTCCTGTCACTGAGGTCCCTTCAGCCAATCAGGAAGCGCTACTACGTGGCGCTCACCTGATTGGCTGTGCGCTGTGCTGTGACAGCGCATCGCAAAGCCTCTCCATTATGGTGGGAACTTTGCCGTCAGCGGGGGGGTTACCCGCGGTCAGCCGCTGACCGGTGGGTGACCCCACCGCTAACCACAAGGTTCCCACCATTGAATATAATGGAGAGGCTTTGCGATGCGCTGTCTGAGCTCAGACGCGCAGAGCCAATCAGCAGAGTGCAAGGACGTTGCACTCGCTGATTGGCTGAAGAGACCTTTCAGTGACAGCTGTCACGTAGAAGTCTCTGCATTCGGGGAAAGGGGTCTCATGTGTCAACATGGGACCCCTTTCAGTCCGCTGGCACGGGTTTTTGCGTTTTGTTATTTTGCCAAGTACCTGGATTATACTCTGGACGTGGATTTATCTCTGGACGCTGGAAGGGGAGTATAATTTTTAACAGGTACCCTCGGATCGTCGGAGACTGTGGCAGTCGGCGTGTCAACATAGGTAAGTATGTGTGTGTCGGCAGTATGTAATAAAGTTGTACTTGTCACGGTGTGTGTATCCTGTTTTTATTTGGGTATTTTTTTTTCAGTAGTACTACAGGTACCAGCGGGCCCGTTTTTCTCCCGCATGCTGGTACTTGTGGTTCTCCAAGTACCATCCTGCGGGGGAGGCTTGCTGGGACTTGTAGTACTACTGGAAAAAACAATATTCAGACATTTTTCTCAAGGCTATCAGCCTCCCATCCGCAGCCCTTGGATGGGGGGGACAGCCTCGGGCTTCATCCCTGGCCCTTGGGTGGCTGGGGGGGGGACCCCTTGATTGAAGGGGTCCCCACTCCCCCAGGGTACCCCAGCCAGGGGTGACTAGTTGGATATTTAATGCCACGGCCGCAGGGCACTGTATAAAAGTGACCCCCGGCTGTGGCATTATCTGTCCAGCTAGTGGAGCCCGATGCTGGTGTATAAAATACGGGGGACCCCTACTCTTTTTGTCCCCCGTATTTTTTGCACCAGCATCAGGCGCAGAGCCCGGTGCTGGTTTTAAAAATACGGGGGATCCCCTGTCAAATTTTTCCCCGCATTTTTAGAACCAGGACCAGCTCGAAGAGCCCGAGGCTGGTTATGCTTTGGAGGGGGGACCCCACGCCATTTTTTTCCTTGATTTTACCGTTCCAGCTATAAAAAAAAAATATATATATATATTTTAAAAAATATATAAATAATACTTGTGCCTCCAAAAAAGACAAACCAAGTACCTAATCCCTTCTAATATAAATAGATATGCTATTACCAAAAAAAAAAACACCAAAAAAAACATGTTTTAAATTTTTTTTATTGGTTTCACCCTCCAAAGTGTGGCGGATTGAAAATGACGAATTTACTGTCTAAAAGTACTGTTGTCGAATTTCCAAACTTGAATTGAATAGACTTTGGTCGAATTGCAGCATGTGTATCATTGCAAAAAAGTCGAATTTGTCAAAAGTCGAATTTCAAAAAGTCGAATTTTGAAAGTCCGTTTTTTTGTCGGAAAGTACTGAATTGCATTGTCGATTTTTTTTTTTTGGCGTAAAATTCCAGAAATTTCGACAATTTCGGGAATTCGACCGCAATTGCATATACCTATATATCTGTATAGGTCATATCTATCTCATATCTATCTCCCTACCTTATATCTGTATAGGTCATATCTATCTCATATCTATCTCTCTACCTTATATCTGTATAGGTCATAGCTATCTCATATCTATCTCCCTACCTTATATCTGTATACGTCATATCTATCTCATATCTATCTCCCTACCTTATATCTATATAGGTCATATCTATCTCATATCTATCTCCCTACCTTATATCTGTATAGGTTATATCTATCTCATATCTATCTCCCTACCTTATATCTATATAGGTCATATATATCTCATATCTATCTCCCTACCTTATATCTGTATAGGACATATCTATCTCCCTACCTTATATCTATATAGGTCATATCTATCTCATATCTATCTCCCTACCGTATATCTCTATATGTCCTGTCTATCTCATATCTATCTACGGGTTGGGTATGAAATACCGGCTGTCAGCATGCCAACAGTTACAACACCGACTGCGGCATCCAGACACTGTACACGGGTAAGTATTTTACCCCTCTCCTGCCACCTACCATAACCCTTGGGGGGTGCCATCTAGGGCTAACCTGTGGGGAGGTGGTGGCTACGGCTAACAACCCCCCTAGTGCATATACCCTGATACTCACCTTCGACACTCCGGCAGTCTGTGTTCCGGTGTCTGTCACACAACCGCCAGAATACAGGCCGCCGGGACGCCGACCACATCCCCTATCTCCTATTTATTATTCTTTTAGTAACAGTTTCTTCGATAGCGCAGCAAATTCTGTTGCGCTTTATATTTGGAAACAACTGAGATAAAACAAAACTGGGTAATAACAGTCATAGAGGCAGGAAGGCCCTGCTCGCAAGCAGGGGTGTAGCAAGGGTGGCTCCAGTGGAGCGCGAGCTCTGGGCGCGGAATAGTTAGAGGGCGCGCTGCCGCCCACCCACACACCCTTCCCACGGGCCACTGTACTGGCAGCCACAGAACAGGAGAAGCAGGGGGCACACACTGACTCGGAGACTAGGTAGGGAACAGGGCAGGCCAGAGGCGACAGCAGGAGACACTGACAGCCGGCACATGCCGGAGCTCTGCCCACCCTCTTTATATGTCTCACTGTCTGCTTGTAGCTGTGCAGCAGGGTTACTTCTGTCCTGCCCAGGCTGCTGTGCCATCTCTCTGCCCGGCTGCTGCAGCACTTCTCTCTACATTGATGTTGCAGCACCTCTCTCTGCCTCTCAGGAAATTCTGGGACATTATTTTCATTGAAGCATAGTGGGATTATCAGGTCTGGATGTCAGTTCTAGGGTTAAGGCATTGGGGACTATGAAATAGTGTGTATGTGGTGGTGGGGGTGGGGCAATTTTGATGCAGTATTTTCATTGAGAGTTTAGGGAGGGTTTGGGTCTGTGGGGGGTCACATTTGGGGCATTATTTTAATTGAGATATTTGGAGATTATCAGATTACCATGAGCTCCACAAGGTTTACAACCACCCTTGTCACCAATTTAGGATTTTTAAATAGTGTTTCTTTTCAAATGTAACATGCCACCACGTGTTGGCTAGGCCTCCAATTCAGTATAGAGGAGGGTGGCACCAAAACATGCCCTTGCTCCGGGCACCTTGGCGCCTAGCTACACCTCTGCTATCTCACATACAGTATTTCTGATATTTATGTATTTATCTCTTTATTTCATATCTATCTAAGGGCAGATTAGATTGGCCAAGATTTTATCTGCCAATAATTTATATGTATCTAAGATGGTGCTACTCCCTAAACTTTTGTACACTTTCCATAATTCACCAGTTCTTCTCCCCTCTGCTATTTACAGACAGAAAAACTATCTAATTTCTTCCCTGGCTGTGGGACAATGTGTTCCCTCCATCACGCGCAGGTTCTTGACTGTCATTTCCCTGATGGTTTGTTGTAACAGTTTCACTGGGTTACTGCTAATCCATACCGTACTCTTTTAAAAGAAGTGCTAGTATTGTGGGGTTGCAGGGGGAGGAGCTTAGAATTAAAATGACAGTAGTTTGAGTGCCAAACTCCAGCCCATCTTGCAATCCCATGGTCCAGCGTCCCACAGCCTGCTTCAGAGAAAAGGATTCAATGGTAAGTGACCAAAAATCCTCTTTTTGCAATTTAAGCTGAAAGTTGTCAAAAAAAGTCTGTCATGGCAAGTTTGACTGCGCATTTAGACTGTTATAACTTAACAAAAAATGAATATTGCGTTGGTCCATGGTGGCTGTGCCACTACCAATTCTTAAAGAACTGGTAACCCCATCGCCAAGGGGCCACGCCCGATAGCCATGCAATAACAGCCACGGGTGGGTTTCTTTGCCTTAGGATCCCAAGCCTGAAATTGGGTTTCTTTGCCTTAGGTTCCCAAGCCTGAAATTGGGTTTCTTTTGCCTTAGGTTCCCAAGCCTGAAATGGGGTTTCTTTTGCCTTAGGTTCCCAAGCCTTATTTTGAGCTACTTTATGGTTCTCAAGCCAGAGCTGTTGCTTTAATTCATGGCAACAGAATTTTCATCAACGCTCACCACAGTTACTGTTTACTGTTAGCCTCTACCACCTCTGATGGGAGGCTGATCCACTTTTGAGGCCGCACCGCCGGTTTTGGTAACGGGGCCTGTCCAGTATGATTTTAAGCTGATGTAATATCCTGCTGTCCACCCTCAGCTTTAAGATCCTCAAAGACCTGGGCAAAATACTGGGGGTCAGCATGGAAGCGGAGCATCTTTGCACTCATTAGGTTGATAACATAGAGGCAACGACTCCAAAAGGCTTCCTTCGAGCATTCAACAGGGAACGGCATCAGTGGGTAGGAGAGCTCACTGCCCACGTATGCATAGGATACATACAGACATGTTGATAGACTTGCTATTAGCTCCCACTCGCTGAGCAGCTCGGATGACATGACCTCTCGGCAGAGCATGTAGAGAAACACTAGATTGGTCGGAGTGATGAAACTGACATTCTGCCAGTATTGATAGAGGAAGCTGTCTACAGCGGTTATCCATAGAGCAATATATGCTGGTGATAAATCCACAAATTCTTTACACCTGCGGCAGAGGAACTCCATTAGACAGCTGAACAGGTCGCTGGTCGATGCCTGCACCGTATTGGATTTTGCAGGTGAGCACACTTCCTGGTCTCTACCAGGTTCCTTGTCAGGAGCATCATGTGAGGCCTGTATTAAGGCTGGGAGATCCACACAGGATAGCATGGAATCCTTCCTGCTCTCAGTGATGAGGTGGGTAATGTTGGTTCCACCCATTTTGCCTTGCCTCCTCTTAGACATGAATCTCCTAAAGCGCGCGATGAGTGAACGTCTCTCGGCAGGTCTTGCAGTCTCGCTGTTCTCTGTGCGATGGTTCCCACTTGAGTCCTCATTAGGCCGCCTCGCCTTTCGGCAGCACGGAAATGGCATACAGTTCCACATTCTTATTCAAGGAATGCCAGCAAATCCGGTGTCTGTAATCTGTGGTGAGTCTGATTGTAGAAAGTTATCCAATAGCTACGGTCTGTTTCCAGCACGTGACTGATGCTGCCCGGTTCAACACTAGGCAGCAATTGAGTCCAGCAGGTTGTAATCAGAGGTTTTCCCTGCTTACTGTGGCATTGTGACATCACTGTGATGCGTTATTTATGCAACTGAGCTGGTGATTGTGATGCGTTGTTTATGCAAATGAGCTGGTGACTTTTGTGCCTTTATATGCAAATGAGCTACATGTAGGCAATTCAACAAGTGCTGAAAATTGGTGAAAATGTAGAAGGTATTATCCCCTCATTACAGCCCTGTAAGGGAGGGAATATATGTAAAATAAATAAATAATAAGATATTTTGAATAATCTGAGAGATAATTAGTTGAAAATAAAACAAATACAAAATTATTTCCCTTCAGCAATGGATCCATAACGCTTCTCCTACTCTTTCTGTGTTTTAAGAAAAATGATTCTTCCTTTTTAATATGAGATAACGTCAGATGCTTTCCTGTCTGTGAATGTAACGCTGAGATAATAGCGGGTCACTGGCTATGTCAGCTGGCACTGAAGTAATAATGTAACAGAAACTGAGGGTGTATGGCTGAATATTGGACATTTGGTGGATACATGCGATGGATGCTTAGAATCAGCACCTGATGTATTTTCTTAATAATCTTGTGCCTATCCTTGTTATGTAGTTTATTTTCTTATATAATTTAGTATTGGTAAAACTGACCCTGTAGGTAAGTGCACAGTGGATCACAGGCTTGTATCCTTCTAATGCGACACACAGTTCAGTGGCTGACTATGTTGCAGTCTGCTGTTTCCTAAAGCATGGCTGCAAGACACATCACACACTTACACTGTCACCCCATATCTATCTCCCTACCTTATATCTATATAGGTCATATCTATCTCATATCTATCTCCCTACCTTATATCTATATAGGGCATATCTATCTCATATCTATCTCCCTACCTTATATCTATATAGGTCATATATATCTCATATCTATCTCCCTACCTTATACCTGTATAGGTCATATCTATCTCATATCTATCTCCCTACCTTATATCTGTATAGGTCAAATCTATCTCATATCTATCTCCCTACCTTATATCTGTATAGGTCATATCTATCTCATATCTATCTCCCTACCTTATATCTGTATAGGTCATATCTTTCTCATATCTATCTCCCTACCTTATATCTGTATAGGTCATATCTATCTCATATCTATCTCCCTACCTTATATCTATATAGGTCATATCTATCTCATATCTATCTCCCTACCTTATATCTATATACGCCATATCTATCTCATATCTATCTCCCTACCTTATATCTATATAGGTCATATCTATCTCATATCTATCTCCCTACCTTATATCTATATAGGTCATATCTATCTCATATCTATCTCCCTACCTTATATCTATATAGGTCATATCTATCTCATATCTATCTCCCTACATTATATCTATATAGGTCATATCTATCTCATATCTATCTCCCTACCTTATATCTATATAGGTTATATCTATCTCATATCTATCTCCCTACCTTATATCTATATATTTCATATCTATCTCATATCTATCTCCCTACCTTATATCTATATAGGTCATATCTATCTCATATCTATCTCCCTACCTTATATCTATATAGGTCATATCTATCTCATATCTATCTCCCTACCTTATATCTATATAGGTCATATCTATCTCATATCTATCTCCCTACCTTATATCCATATATTTCATATCTATCACATATCTATCTCCCTACCTTATATCCATATAGGTCATATCTATCTCCTTACCTTATATCTATATAGGTCATATCTATCTCATATCTATCTCCCTACCTAATATCTGTATAGGTCATATCTATCTCATATCTATCTCCCTACATTATATCTGTATAGGTCATATCTATCTCATATCTATCTCCTTACCTTATATCTATATAGGTCATATCTATCTCATATCTATCTCTTTACCTTATATCTGTATAGGTTATATCTATCTCATATCTATCTCTCTACCTTATAACTATATAGGTCATATCTATCTCATATCTATCTCCCTACCTTATATCTATATAGGTCATATCTATTTTCTTACCTTATATCTATATAGGTCATATCTATCTCATATCTATCTCTCTACCTTATATCTGTATAGGTCATATCTTTCTCCCTACCTTATATCTGTATAGGTCATATCTATCTCATATCTGTCTCCCTACCTTATATCTGTATAGGTCATATCTATCTCATATCTATCTCTCTACCTTATATCTATATAGGTCATATCTATCTCATATCTATCTCCCTACCTTATATCTATATAGGTCATATCTATCTCCTTACCTTATATCTATATAGGTCATATCTATCTCATATCTATCTCTCTACCTTATATCTGTATAGGTTATATCTATCTTCTTACCTTATATCTATATAGGTCATATCTATCTCATATCTATCTCTCTACCTTATATCTATATTGGTCATATCTATCTCCTTACCTTATATCTATATAGGTCATATCTATGTACCTTATATCTGTATAGGTTATATCTATCTTCTTACCTTATATCTATATAGGTCATATCTATCCCATATCTATCTCCCTACATTATATCTATATAGGTCATATCTATCTCATATCTATCTCCCTACCTTATATCTATATAGGTCATATCTATCTCATATCTATCTCCCTACCTTATATCTATAAATTTCATATCTATCACATATCTATCTCCCTACCTTATATCTATATAGGTCATATCTATCTCCTTACCTTATATCTATATTGGTCATATCTATCTCCTTACCTTATATCTATATAGGTCATATCTCTGTACCTTATATCTGTATAGGTTATATCTATCTTCTTACCTTATATCTATATAGGTCATATCTATCCCATATCTATCTCACTACCTTATATCTATATAGGTCATATCTATCTCCTTATCTTATATCTATATAAGTCATATCTATCTCATATCTATCTCTCTACCTTATATCTGTATAGGTCATATCTATCTCCCTACCTTATATCTGTATAGGTCATATCTATCTCATATCTATCTCTCTACCTTATATCTATATAGATCATTTCTCTTACGTCCTAGAGGATGCTGGGGACTCCGTAAGGACCAGGGGGTATAGACGGGCTCCACAGGAGACATGGGCACTATAAAGAACTTTTAGTATGGGTGTACACTGGCTCCTCCCTCTATGCCCCTCCTCCAGACCTCAGTTAGATTCTGTGCCCAGAGGAGAATTGGTGCACTACAAGGGACCTCTACTGAGTTTGTCTGATAAAGAATTTTGTTAGGTTTTTTTATTTTCAGGGAGCACTGCTGGCAACAGTCTCCCTGCATCGTGGGACTGAGGAGAGAGAAGCAGACCTACTTAAGTGATAGGCGCTGCTTCTTAGGCTACTGGACCGCATTAGCTCCAGAGGGATCGGAACGCAGGTCTCCCCCCGCCGTTCGTCCCAGAGCCGCGCCGCCGTCCTCCTCGCAGAGCCGGAAGATAGAAGCCGGGTGAGTATAAGAAAAAAGAAGACTTCAAAGGCGGCAGAAGACTTCAGATCTTCTCTGAGGTAATTGCTCCCACACATTACACACACTGACATGCACTGATGGGTGCAGGGCGCAGGGGGGGCGCCCTGGGCAGCAATATAAACCTCTGGACTGGCATTTTTAATATATGGGCTGCGGAGGCAGTAGATATATACATTCCCCGCCATTATTCGTACATTTGAGTGGGACCGAAGCCCGCCGCTGAGGGGGCGGAGCTTGGTCTCACAGCACTAACCAGCGCCATTTTCTCCACAGTGATCTGCAGAGAAGCTGGCTCCCCGGACTCTCCCCTGCTGAATGGTGATACAAGGCTGAAAAAGGGGGGGCACATGTAGGCGCAGCGAGTGTATATCACAGTTAATATATATAAAAGCGCTTTATCTGGGAATTGGTTCCTGTGTCAGTTGGCGCTGGGTGTGTGCTGGCATACTCTCTCTCTGTCTCTCCAAAGGGCCTTGTTGGGGAACTGTCCCCTTATAGATATATCCCTGTGTGTGTGGGGGGGTGTCGGTACGCGTGTGTCGGCATGTCTGAAGCGGAAGGCTCATCCAAGGAGGAGGTGGAGCAGATGATTGTGGTGTCTCCGTCGGCAACGCCGACTCATGATTGGTATGATATGTGGAATATTTTAAATGCAAATGTGACCTTATTACATAAGAGAATGGACAAAGCTGAGTCCAGGGAAACAGCAGGGAGTCAATCAATGGATTTGACTGGGTCACAGTCAGTGTCTCAAAAGCGTCCCCTATCTCAAATAGCAGACACTGATACCGACACGGATTCTGACTTCAGTGTCGACTATGATGAGGCAAGGTTACACCCAAAGGTGGCCAAAAGTATTCATTATATGATTATAGCAATAAAAGATGTTCTGAATATCACAGATGAACCCTCTGTCCCTGACACGAGGGTGCGCATGTATAAGGAAAAGAAACCGGAGGTAACTTTTCCTCCATCTCATGAACTGAACGAATTATTTGAAAAAGCTTGGGAAACTCCAGACAAAAAACTGCAGATTCCCAAGCGGGTCCTTATGGCGTATCCTTTCCCTGCAAAGGACAGGGTACTGTGGGAATCCTCGCCCAGGGTGGACAAGGCTTTAACGTGCCTGTCCAAGAAGGTGGCGCTACCGTCTCCAGACACCGCAGCCCTCAAGGATCCTGCGGATCATAGACAGGAATCTACCTTAAAATCTATTTATACACATACGGGTGCTTTGCTCAGGCCGGCAATAGCATCGGCATGGGTTTGTAGCGCGGTTGCAGCGTGGACAGATACCTTATTAGCTGACATTGATACCCTGGATAAGGATACCATTTCACTGACTTTAGGTCACATTAAAGACGCAGTCTTATATATGAGAGACGCTCAAAGAGACGTGGGGCTGCTTGGTTCCAGAGCCAACGCCATGGCAGTTTCGGCGAGACGAGCTCTGTGGACCCGCCAATGGTCGGGTGATGCCAACTCAAAGAAGCATATGGAGGTTTTACCTTACAAGGGTGAAGTTTTGTTTGGGGATGGTCTCGCGGACCTGGTTTCCACAGCTACCGTGGGTAAATCTACATTTTTGCCTTTTGTTCCCCCACAGCAAAAGAAAACTCCACAATATCAGATACAGTCCTTTCGGTCACATAAGTCCAGAAGAGGTCGGGGCTCCTCTTTCCTCGCCAGAGGTAAGGGTAGAGGTAAGAGAACACCTGCTTCGGCTAGTTCCCAGGAGCAGAAGTCCTCCCCGGCTTCTGCTAAATCCACCGCATGACGCTGGGGCTCCAGTGAGGGAGTCCGCACCGGTGGGGGCACGTCTTCGACTCTTCAGCAGGGTCTGGGCTCGGTCAGACGTGGATCCTTGGGCGTTGGAAATTGTATCCCAAGGTTACAAACTGGAGTTCGAAGAGGGGCCCCCTCGACGATTTTTCAAGTCGGCCTTGCCAGCCCCTTCCCTGGAGAGGGAAGTAGTATTAGATGCCATTCAAAAGCTGTGTCAACAGCAAGTGATTGTCAAGGTTCCCCTGGTCCAACAGGGAAAAGGGTACTATTCAACCCTGTTCGTGGTCCCGAAGCCGGATGGTTCGGTCAGACCCATTTTAAATCTAAAATCCCTAAACCTGTACTTGAAAAAGTTCAAATTCAAGATGGAATCACTCCGGGCGGTGATATCCAGTCTGGAAGGAAGGGATTTGGTGGTGTTGCTGGACGTGAAGGATGCCTACCTTCATGTCCCCATATTTCCTCCTCATCAGGAGTACCTGAGGTTCTCAGTACAGGACTGTCATTACCAGTTTCAGACGTTGCCGTTTGGGCTTTCCACGGCCCCCGAGGATTTTCACCAAAGTGATGGCGGAAATGATGGTGCTCCTGCGCAGGCAGGGAGTCACAATTATCCCGTACTTGGATGATCTCCTGATAAAGGCAAGATCGAGAGATCAATTGCTGAAAAGCGTGTCGCTCTCCCTGAGAGTGTTACAACAACATGGTTGGATTCTCAATCTGCCAAAGTCACAGTTGATTCCAATGACTCGGCTATGATTCCTAGGCATGATTCTGGACACGGAACAGAAGAGGGTTTTTCTACCAATGGAAAAAGCCCAGGATCACCAGAATATGGTCAGGGACCTGCTAAAACCAAAAAGAGTGTCTGTTCATCAATGCACTTGAGTTCTGGGAAAAATGGTGGCAGCCTACGAAGCCATCCCCTTCAGCAGGTTCCATGCGAGGACTTTTCAGTGGGACCTTCTGGACAAGTGGCCAGGGTCCCATCTGCAACTACATCAAAAGATAAGCCTGTCCCCCAGGGCCAGGGTGTCTCTCCTGTGGTGGCTGCAGAGTGCTCACCTTCTAGAGGGTCGCAGGTTCGGCATTCAAGACTGGGTTCTGGTGACCACGGACGCGAGCCTCCGAGGATGGGGAGCAGTCACAAAAGGAAGAAATTTTCAGGGACTGTGGTCAAGCCAGGAGGCTTGTCTACACACCGACATTTTAGAATTAAGGGCCATATACAACGGCCTATGACGAGCGGGGAATCTTCTTCGCATTCTATCGGTTCTGATTCAATCAGACAACGTCACAGCCGTGGCTCATGTAAACCACCAAGGCGGGACAAGGAGCAGAGTGGCAATGGCGGAAGCCACCAGAATTCTGCGCTGGGCGGAAAATCACGTAAGCGTTCTGTCTGCAGTCTTCATACCGGGAGTGGACAACTGGGAAGCAGACTTCCTCAGCAAACACGATCTCCATCCAGGAGAGTGGGGATTTCATCAAGAGGTCTTTGGGGACTTCCTCAAATAGACATGATGGCGTCACGCCTCAACAAAAAGCTTCGGAGGTATTGTGCCAGGTCAAGGGACCCTCAGGCAGTAGCGGTAGACACCCTAGTGACACCATGGGTGTTTCAGTCGGTCTATGTGTTCCCTCCTCTGCCTCTCATCTCAAAAGTGTTGAAAAACATAAGACGAAAAAGAGTATAGACAATACTCATTGTTCCAGATTGGCCTCGAAGGGCCTGGTATTCGGATCTTCAGGAGATGCTCACAGAAGATCCGTGGCCTCTTCATCTCAGGGAAGACCTGTTGCAGCAGGGGCCTTGCATGTTCCAAGACTTACCGCGGTTGCGTTTGACGGCATGGCGGTTGAACACCGAATCCTAGCTGAGAAAGGTATTCCGGAGGAAGTTATCCCTACTCTGATAAAGGCTAGGAAGGAGGTAACGGCGAAGCATTATCACCGTATCTGGAGGAAGTATGTATCTTGGTGTGAAACCAAGAATGCTCCTACGGAAGATTTCCATCTGGGCCGTTTTCTCGACTTCCTACAGACAGGAGTGGATATGGGCCTAAAGTTAGACTCCATTAAGGTACAGATTTCGGCCCTATCTATATTCTTTCAGAAGGAATTGGCTACTCTCCCAGAAGTCCAGACTTTTGTAAAGGGAGTGCTGCACATCCAGCCTCCTTTTGTGCCACCAGTGGCACCATGGGACCTTAACGTGGTGTTAAAGTTCCTTAAATCGCACTGGTTTGAACCCCTTCAAACGGTTGAATTGAATTGAAATTTCTCACCTGGAAGGTGGTCATGTTATTAGCCTTGGCATCTGCAAGGCGGGTCTCGGAGTTGGCGGCCTTGTCTCACAAGAGCCCCTACTTGATTTTTCATGTGGATAGAGCGGAATTGAGGACTCGTCTTCAATTTTTGCCTAAGGAAGTTTCTTCATTTCATATGAACCAACCTATTGTGGTACCTGTGGCTACGAGTGACTTGGAGGACTCCAAGTCCCTGGATGTAGTCAGGGCCTTAAAAATCTATGTAGCCAGGATGGCTAGGGTTAGGAAGACAGAGGCTCTGTTTGTCCTGTATGCAGCCAACAAGGTTGGCGCGCCTGCTTCTAAGCAGACTATTGCTCGCTGGATCTGTCACACGATTCAGCAGGCTCGTTCTACGGCTGGATTGCCGTTACCAAATTCGGTAAAGGCCCATTCCACTAGGAAGGTGGGCTCTTCTTGGGCGGCTGCCCGAGGCGTCTCGGCGTTACAGTTGTGCCGAGCAGCTACTTGGTCGGGTTCAAACACTTTTGCAAAATTCTACAAGTTTGATACCCTGGCTGATGATGACCTCGCGTTTGCTCAATCGGTGCTGCAGAGTCATCCGCACTCTCCCGCCCGGTTTGGAGCTTTGGTATAAACCCCATGGTCCTTACGGAGTCCCCAGAATCCTCTAGGACGTAAGAGAAAATAAGATTTTAAACCTACCGGTAAATCTTTTTCTCCTAGTCCGTAGAGGATGCTGGGCGCCCGTCCCAGTGCGGACAAAATCTGCAAGGCTTGTATATAGTTGTTGCTTACATAAGGGTTATGTTACAGTTGAGATCGCTCGTTGACTGATGCTGTTTTTGTTTATACTGTTAACTGGTTGCGTATATTCCAGGTTATACGGTGTGGTTGGTGTGGGCTGGTATGAATCTTGCCCTTAGATTACAAAATCCTTTCCTCATATTGTCCATCTCCTCTGGGCACAGTTTCTCTAACTGAGGTCTGGAGGAGGGGCATAGAGAGAGGAGCCAGTGCACACCCATACTAAAAGTTCTTTATAGTGCCCATGTCTCCTGCGGAGCCCATCTATACCCCATGGTCCTTACGGAGTTCCCAACATCCTCTACGAACTAGGAGAAAAGATTTACCGGTAGGTTTAAAATCTTATTATCTATCTCATATCTATCTCCTTACCTTATATCTATATAGGTCATATCTATCTCCTTACCTTATATCTATATAGGTCATATCTATCTCATATCTATCTCTTTACCTTATATCTGTATAGGTTATATCTATCTTCTTACCTTATATCTATATACTGTAGGTCATATCTATCTCATATCTATCTCCCTACCTTACATCTATATAGGTCATATCTTTCTCATATCTATCTCCCTACCTTATATCTATATAGGTCATATCTATCTCATATCTATCTCTCTACCTTATATCTCTATATGTCATATCTATCTCATATCTATCTCCCTACCTTATATCTATATAGGTCATATCTATCTCATATCTATCTCCCTACCTTATATCTATATAGGTCATATATATATACCTCCCAGCTTTGGCCGCCTTGAAAGAGGGACACACGCTCGGCGAAGCCGCGCGCGCTCCCGAAAAGGGGGTGTGGCCTATGAAAAGGGGGCGTGGCTTCGCGGGAAGACCCGCACTCGCGAGCCACGCCCCCAATTTCGTCACTGAGGGGGCATGCCCAGCGCTCCGTGAGCCGCTGGCATGCCCCCTCTCCCTCTGTCTACAATGAATAGACGCTGTGCGCATGTGCACAGCGTCTATTCACCGCTGCTCTGCTAAGCAGGGCAGCGAGAGACTGAGCCTCCCAACTGCTCCCCCCCACCGCGGGACACTACGGCCCGCGGGTGGGACAGCGGGACAGACCCCAAAAAACGGGACTGTCCCGCGAAAATCGGGACAGTTGGGAGGTATGTATATATCTCATATCTATCTCCCTACCTTATATCTGTATAGGACATATCTATCTCCCTACCTTATATCTGTATAGGTCATATCTATCTCATATCTATCTCCCTACCTTATATCTGTATAGGTCATATCTATCTCATATCTATCTCCCTACCTTATATCTGTATAGGTCATATCTATCTCCCTACATTATATCTATATAGGTCATATCTATCTCATATCTTTCTCCCTACATTATATCTATATAGGTCATATCTATCTCATATCTATCTCCCTACCTTATATCTATATAGGGCATATCTATCTCATGTCTATCTCCCTACCTTATATCTATATATTTCATATCTATCTCATATCTATCTCCCTACCTTATATCTATATAGGTCATATCTATCTCATATCTATCTCCCTACCTTATATCTGTATAGGTCATATCTATCTCATATCTATCTCCCTACCTTATATCTATATAGGTCATATATATCTCATATCTATCTCCCTACCTTATATCTATATAGGTCATATCTATCTCATATATATCTCTCTAACTTATATCTGTATAGGTCATATCTATCTCATATCTATCTCCCTACCATATATCTATATAGGTCATATCTATCTCATATCTATCTCCCTACCTTATATCTGTATAGGTCATATCTATCTCATATCTATCTCCCTACATTATATCTGTATAGGTCATATCTATCTCATATCTATCTCCTTACCTTATATCTATATAGGTCATATCTATCTCATATCTATTTCTTTACCTTATATCTGTATAGGTCATATCTATCTCATATCTATCTCCCTACCTTATATCTGTATAGGTTTTATCTATCTTCTTACCTTATATCTATATAGGTCATATCTATCTCATATCTATCTCTCTACCTTATAACTATATAGGTCATATCTATCTCTCTACCTTATATCTGTATAGGTTATATCTATCTTCTTACCTTATATCTATATAGTTCATATCTATCTCATATCTATCTCCCTACCTTATATCTGTATAGGTCATATCTATCTCCCTACCTTATATCTATATAGGTCATATCTATCTACTTATCTTATATCTATATAAGTCATATCTATCTCATATCTATCTCTCTACCTTATATCTGTATAGGTCATATCTATCTCCCTACCTTATATCTATATAGGTCATACCTATCTCATATCTATCTCTCTACCTTATATCTATATAGATAATTTCTCTTACGTCCTAGAGGATGCTGGGGACTCCGTAAGGACCAGGGGGTATAGACGGGCTCCACAGGAGACATGGGCACTATAAAGAACTTTTAGTATGGGTGTGCACTGGCTCCTCCCTCTATGCCCCTCCTCCAGACCTCAGTTAGATTCTGTGCCCAGAGGAGAATTGGTGCACTACAGGGGAGCTCTACTGAGTTTGTCTGATATAGAATTTTGTTATGTTTTTTTATTTTCAGGGAGCACTGCTGGCAACAGGCTCCCTGCATCGTGGGACTGAGGAGAGAGAAGCAGACCTACTTAAGTGATAGGCGCTGCTTCTTAGGCTACTGGACACCATTAGCTCTAGAGGGATCGGAAACGCAGGTCTCCCCCCGCCGTTCATCCCAGAGCCGCGCCGCCGTCCTCCTCGCAGAGCCGGAAGATAGAAGCCGGGTGAGTATAAGAAGAAAGAAGACTTCAAAGGCGGCAGAAGACTTCAGATCTTCCCTGAGGTAATTGCTCCCACACATTACACACACTGACAGGCACTGATGGGTGCAGGGCGCAGGGGGGGCGCCCTGGGCAGCAATATAAACCTCTGGACTGGCATTTTTAATATATGGGCTGCGGAGTCAGTAGATATATACATTCCCCGCCATTATTCGTACATTTGAGTGGGACCGAAGCCCGCCGCTGAGGGGACGGAGCTTGGTTTTACATAGAGATGAGCGGGTTCGGTTCCTCGGAATCCGAACCCCCCCCGAACTTCAGCCTTTTTTGCACGGGTCCGAGCAGACTCGGATCCTCCCGCCTTGCTCGGTTAACCCGAGCGCGCCCGAACGTCATCATCCCGCTGTCGGATTCTCGCGAGACTCGGATTCTATATAAGGAGCTGCGAGTCGCCGCCATTTTCACACGTGCATTGAGATTGATAGGGAGAGGACGTGGCTGGCGTCCTCTCCGTTTAGATTAGATTAGAGAGTCAGAGACACTTGAGTTGATTTACTAATTTGGGGAGCATTAGGAGGAGTACTTAGTACAGTGCAGCAGAGTTTTGCTGATAGTGTGACCACCAGTTTAATTTTAATCGGTTCTCTGCCTGAAAAAAAACGATACACAGTCACATACCATATCTGTGCTCAGCCTCAGTGTGCTGCATGATAATATGATAATGATAATATATCATCTATGTATGTATTATATCTGACTGTGCTGAGTGCTCACTGCCAGTGCTGCTCACACAGCTTAATTGTGGGGGAGACTGGGGAGCAGTTATAGCAGGAGTACAGTGCACACTTTTGCTGCCAGTGTGACCACTGACCACCAGTATATTGTCTGCCTGAAAAAGTTAAACAAACACTCCTGTGGTGTTTTTTTTTTTTTTATTCTATAAACGCATTCTGCTGACAGTGTCCAGCAGGTCCGTCATTCATTATATTATATAAATATTTACCTGCAGTAGTGTTATATTTTTTTTGTTCATCTCTATCATCTTTATCATCTCTATATTAGCAGACGCAGTACGGTAGTCCACGGCTGTGGCTACCTCTGTGTCGTCAGTGTTCGTCCATAATTGTATACCTACCTGTGGTGGGGTTTTTTTTTTCTATCTTCTTCATACTAGTAGTTCAGCAGTCTGCTGACAGCGTCCAGCAGGTCCGTCATTATATATTATATATATATACCTGCAGTAGTGATATATATATATTTTTTATATCATTATCATCTCTATACTAGCAGACGCAGTACGGTAGTCCACGGCTGTGGCTACCTCTGTGTCGTCAGTGCTCGTCCATAATTGTATACCTACCTGTGGTGGGTTTTTTTTTTCTATCTTCTTCATACTAGTAGTTCAGCAGTCTGCTGACAGCGTCCAGCAGGTCCATCATTATATATTATATATACCTGCAGTAGTGATATATATATATTTTTTATATCATTATCATCTCTATATTAGCAGACGCAGTACAGTAGTCCTTGGCTGTGGCTACCTCTGTGTCGTCAGTGCTCGTCCATAATTGTATACCTACCTGTGGTGGGGTTTTTTTTTTTCTATCTTCTTCATACTAGTAGTTCAGCAGTCTGCTGACAGCGTCCAGCAGGCCCGTCATTATATATTATATATACCTGCAGTAGTGATATATATATATTTTTTATATCATTATCATCTCTATATTAGCAGACGCAGTACGGTAGTCCACGGCTGTGGCTACCTCTGTGTCGTCAGTGCTCGTCCATAATTGTATACCTACCTGTGGTGGGGTTTTTTTTTTCTATCTTCTTCATACTAGTAGTTCAGCAGTCTGCTGACAGCGTCCAGCAGGTCCGTCATTATATATTATATATATATACCTGCAGTAGTGATATATATATATTTTTTATATCATTATCATCTCTATATTAGCAGACGCAGTACGGTAGTCCACGGCTGTGGCTACCTCTGTGTCGTCAGTGCTCGTCCATAATTGTATACCTACCTGTGGTGGGGTTTTTTTATTTCTATCTTCTTCATACTAGTAGTTCAGCAGTCTGCTGACAGCGTCCAGCAGGTCCGTCATTATATATTATATATACCTGCAGTAGTGATATATTATATATATATTTTTTATATCATTATCATCTCTATATTAGCAGACGCAGTACGGTAGTCCACGGCTGTGGCTACCTCTGTGTCGTCAGTGCTCGTCCATAATTGTATACCTACCTGTGGTGGGGTTTTTTTTTTCTATCTTCTTCATACTAGTAGTTCAGCAGTCTGCTGACAGCGTCCAGCAGGTCCGTCATTATATATTATATATACCTGCAGTAGTGATATATTATATATATATTTTTTATATCATTATCATCTCTATATTAGCAGACGCAGTACGGTAGTCCACGGCTGTGGCTACCTCTGTGTCGTCAGTGCTCATCCATAATTGTATACCTACCTGTGGTGGGGTTTTTTTTTTCTATCTTCTTCATACTAGTAGTTCAGCAGTCTGCTGACAGCGTCCAGCAGGTCCGTCATTATATATTATATATATATATATACCTGCAGTAGTGATATATATATATTTTTATATCATTATCATCTCTATACTAGCAGACGCAGTACGGTAGTCCACGGCTGTGGCTACCTCTGTGTCGTCAGTGCTCGTCCATAATTGTATACCTACCTGTGGTGGGGTTTTTTTTTTCTATCTTCTTCATACTAGTAGTTCAGCAGTCTGCTGACAGCGTCCAGCAGGTCCGTCATTATATATTATATATATATACCTGCAGTAGTGATATATATATATTTTTTATATCATTATCATCTCTATACTAGCAGACGCAGTACGGTAGTCCACGGCTGTAGCTACCTCTGTGTCGTCAGTCACTCGTCATCCATAAGTATACTAGTATCCATCCATCTCCATTGTTTACCTGAGGTGCATTTTAGTTGTGCCTATTAAAATATGGAGAACAAAAATGTTGAGGTTCCAAAAATAGGGAAAGATCAAGATCCACTTCCACCTCGTGCTGAAGCTGCTGCCACTAGTCATGGCCGAGACGATGAAATTCCATCAACGTCGTCTGCCAAGGCCGATGCCCAATGTCATAGTACAGAGCATGTAAAATCCAAAACACAAAATATCAGTAAAAAAAGGACTCAAAAATCTAAAATAAAATCGTCAGAGGAGAAGCGTAAACTTGCCAATATGCCATTTACCACACGGAGTGGCAAGGAACGGCTGAGGCCCTGGCCTATGTTCATGGCTAGTGGTTCAGCTTCACATGAGGATGGAAGCACTCAGCCTCTCGCTAGAAAAATGAAAAGACTTAAGCTGGCAAAAGCACAGCAAAGAACTGTGCGTTCTTCGAAATCACAAATCCACAAGAAGAGTGCAATTGTGTCGGTTGCGATGCCTGACCTTCCCAACACTGGACGTGAAGATCATGCACCTTCCACCATTTGCACGCCCCCTGCAAGTGCTGGAAGGAGCACCCGCAGTCCAGTTCCTGATAGTCAGATTGAAGATGTCAGTGTTGAAGTACACCAGGATGAGGAGGATATGGGTGTTGCTGGCGCTGGGGAGGAAATTGACAAGGAGGATTCTGATGGTGAGGTGGTTTGTTTAAGTCAGGCACCCGGGGAGACACCTGTTGTCCGTGGGAGGAATATGGCCATTGACATGCCTGGTGAAAATACCAAAAAAATCAGCTCTTCGGTGTGGAAGTATTTCAACAGAAATGCGGACAACAGGTGTCAAGCCGTGTGTTGCCTTTGTCAAGCTGTAATAAGTAGGGGTAAGGACGTTAACCACCTCGGAACATCCTCCCTTATACGTCACCTGCAGCGCATTCATCATAAGTCAGTGACAAGTTCAAAAACTTTGGGCGACAGTGGAAGCAGTCCACTGACCAGTAAATCCCTTCCTCTTGTAACCAAGCTCACGCAAACCACCCCACCAACTCCCTCAGTGTCAATTTCCTCCTTCCCCAGGAATGCCAATAGTCCTGCAGGCCATGTCACTGGCAATTCTGACGAGTCCTCTCCTGCCTGGGATTCCTCCGATGCATCCTTGAGTGTAACGCCTACTGCTGCTGGCGCTGCTGTTGTTGCTGCTGGGAGTCGATGGTCATCCCAGAGGGGTAGTCGTAAGACCACTTTTACTACTTCCACCAAGCAATTGACTGTCCAACAGTCCTTTGCGAGGAAGATGAAATATCACAGCAGTCATCCTGCTGCAAAGCGGATAACTGAGGCCTTGGCATCCTGGGCGGTGAGAAACGTGGTTCCGGTATCCATCATTACTGCAGAGCCAACTATAGACTTGTTTGAGGTACTGTGTCCCCGGTACCAAATACCATCTAGGTTCCATTTCTCTAGGCAGGCGATACTGAAAATGTACACAGACCTCAGAAAAAGACTCACCAGTGTCCTAAAAAATGCAGTTGTACCCAATGTCTACTTAACCACGGACATGTGGACAAGTGGAGCAGGGCAGACTCAGGACTATATGACTGTGACAGCCCACTGGGTAGATGTATTGACTCCCGTCGCAAGAACAGCAGCGGCGGCACCAGTAGCAGCATCTCGCAAACGCCAACTCTTTCCTAGGCAGGCTACGCTTTGTATCACCGATTTCCAGAATACGCACACAGCTGAAAACCTCTTACGGCAACTGAGGAAGATCATCGCAGAATGGCTTACCCCAATTGGACTCTCCTGTGGATTTGTGGCATCGGACAACGCCAGCAATATTGTGCGTGCATTATATCTGGGCAAATTCCAGCACGTCCCATGTTTTGCACATACCTTGAATTTGGTGGTGCAGAATTATTTAAAAAACGAGAGGGGCGTGCAAGAGATGCTGTCGGTGGCCAGAAGAATTGCGGGGCACTTTCGGCGTACAGGCACCACATACAGAAGACTGGAGCAACACCAAAAACGCCTGAACCTGCCCTGCCATAATCTGAAGCAAGAAGTGGTAACGAGGTGGAATTCAACCCTCTATATGCTTCAGAGGTTGGAGGAGCAGCAAAAGGCCATTCATGCCTATACATCTGGCCACGATATAGGCAAAGGAGGTGGAATGCACCTGTCTCAAGCGCAGTGGAGAATGATTTCAACGTCGTGCAAGGTTCTGCAACCTTTTGAACTTGCCACACGTGAAGTCAGTTCAGACACTGCCAGCCTGAGTCAGGTCATTCCCCTCATCAGGCTTTTGCAGAAGAAGCTGGAGACATTGAAGGAGGAGCTAAGAAAGAGCGATTCCGCTAGGCATGTGGGACTTGTGGATGGAGCCCTTAATTCGCTTAACCAGTATTCACGGGTGGTCAATCTGTTGAAATCAGAGCACTACATTTTGGCCACCATGCTCGATCCTAGATTTAAAACCTACGTTGTATCTCTCTTTCCGGCAGACACAAGTCTGCAGGGGTTCAAAGACCTGCTGGTGAGAAAATTATCAAGTCAAGTGGAACTTGATCGGTCAACAGCTCCTCCTTCACATTCTCCCACAATTGGGGGTGCGAGGAAAAGGCTCAGAATTCCGAGCCCACCCGCTGGCGGTGATGCAGGGCAGTCTGGAGCGACTGCTGATGCTGACATCTGGTCCGGACTGAAGGACCTGACAATGATTACGGACATGTCGTCTACTGTCACTGCATATGATTCTCTCACCATTGAAAGAATGGTGGAGGATTATATGAGTGACCGCATCCAAGTAGGCACGTCAGACAGTCCGTACGTATACTGGCAGGAAAAAGAGGCAATTTGGAGGCCCTTGCACAAACTAGCTTTATTCTACCTAAGTTGCCCTCCCACAAGTGTGTATTCCGAAAGAGTGTTTAGTGCCGCCGCTCACCTTGTCAGCAATCGGCGTACGAGGTTACTTCCAGAAAATGTGGAGAAGATGATGTTCATTAAAATGAATTATAATCAATTCCTCCGTGGAGACATTGACCAGCAGCAATTGCCTCCACAAAGTACACAGGGAGCTGAGATGGTGGATTCCAGTGGGGACGAATTGATAATCTGTCAGGAGGGGGATGTACACGGTGATGAATCGGAGGATGATGATGAGGTGGACATCTTGCCTCTGTAGAGCCAGTTTGTGCAAGGAGAGATTAATTGCTTCTTTTTTGGTGGGGGTCCAAACCAACCCGTCATTTCAGTCACAGTCGTGTGGCAGACCCTGTCACTTAAATGATGGGTTGGTTAAAGTGTGCATGTCCTGTTTATACAACATAAGGGTGGGTGGGAGGGCCCAAGGACAATTCCATCTTGCACCTCTTTTTTCTTTAATTTTTCTTTACGTCATGTGCTGTTTGGGGAGTAGTTTTTTGAAGGGCCAGCCTGCGTGACACTGCAGTGCCACTCCTAGATGGGCCAGGTGTTTGTGTCGGCCACTAGGGTCGCTTAGCTTACTCACACAGCTACCTCATTGCGCCTCTTTTTTTCTTTGCGTCATGTGCTGTTTGGGGAGTAGTTTTTTGAAGGGCCATCCTGCGTGACACTGCAGTGCCACTCCTAGATGGGCCAGGTGTTTGTGTCGGCCACTAGGGTCGCTTAGCTTACTCACACAGCTACCTCATTGCGCCTCTTTTTTTCTTTGCGTCATGTGCTGTTTGGGGAGTAGTTTTTTGAAGGGCCAGCCTGCGTGACACTGCAGTGCCACTCCTAGATGGGCCAGGTGTTTGTGTCGGCCACTTGGGTCGCTGAGCTTAGTCACACAGCTACCTCATTGCGCCTCTTTTTTTCTTTGCGTCATGTGCTGTTTGGGGAGTGTTTTTTGGAAGGGCCATCCTGCGTAACACTGCAGTGCCACTCATAGATGGGCCAGGTGTTTGTGTCGGCCACTTGGGTCGCTGAGCTTAGTCATCCAGCGACCTCGGTGCAAATTTTAGGACTAAAAATAATATTGTGAGGTGTGAGGTATTCAGAATAGACTGTAAATAAGTGTAAATTATGGTTATTGAGGTTGATAATACTATGGGATCAAAATGACCCCCAAATTCAATGATTTAAGCAGTTTTTTAGGTTTTTTTGAAAAAAACACCCGAATCCAAAACACACCCGAATCCGACAAAAAAAATTCGGTGAGGTTTTGCCAAAACGCGTTCGACCCCAAAACACGGCCGCGGAACCGAATCCAAAACCAAAACACAAAACCCGAATAATGTCCGGTGCACATCTCTCACAGCACTAACCAGCGCCATTTTCTCCACAGTGATCTGCAGAGAAGCTGGCTCCCCGGACTCTCCCCTGCTGAATGGTGATACAAGGCTGAAAAAGGGGGAGCACATGTAGGCGCAGCGAGTGTATATCACAGTTAATATATATAAAAGCGCTTTATCTGGGAATTGGTTCCAGTGTCAGTTGGCGCTGGGTGTGTGCTGGCATACTCTCTCTCTGTCTCTCCAAAGGGCCTTGTTGGGGAACTGTCCCCTTATAGATATATCCCTGTGTGTGTGTGGGGGTGTCGGTACGCATGTGTCGGCATGTCTGAAGCGGAAGGCTCATCCAAGGAGGAGGTGGAGCAGATGATTGTGGTGTCTCCGTCGGCAACGCCGACTCATGATTGGTATGATATGTGGAATATTTTAAATGCAAATGTGACCTTATTACATAAGAGAATGGACAAAGCTGAGTCCAGGGAAACAGCAGGGAGTCAATCAATGGATTTGACTGGGTCACAGGGCCCGTCAGTGTCTCAAAAGCGTCCCCTATCTCAAATAGCAGACACTGATACCGACACGGATTCTGACTCCAGTGTTGACTATGATGAGGCAAGGTTACACCCAAAGGTGGCCAAAAGTATTCATTATATGATTATAGCAATAAAAGATGTTCTGAATATCACAGATGAACCCTCTGTCCCTGACACGAGGGTGCGCATGTATAAGGAAAAGAAACCGGAGGTAACTTTTCCTCCATCTCATGAACTGAACGAATTATTTGAAAAAGCTTGGGAAACTCCAGACAAAAAACTGCAGATTCCCAAGAGGATCCTTATGGCGTATCCTTTCCCTGCAAAGGACAGGGTACGGTGGGAATCCTCGCCCAGGGTGGACAAGGCTTTAACGTGCCTGTCCAAGAAGGTGGCGCTACCGTCTCCAGACACCGCAGCCCTCAAGGACAGGAAACTACCTTAAAATCTATTTATACACATACGGGTGCTTTGCTCAAGCCGGCAATAGCATCGGCATGGGTTTGTAGCGCGGTTGCAGCATGGACAGATACCTTATTAGCTGACATTGATACCCTGGACAAGGATACCATTTCACTGACTTTAGGTCACATTAAAGACGCAGTCTTATATATGAGAGACGCTCAAAGAGACGTGGGGCTGCTTGGTTCCAGAGCCAACGCCATGGCAGTTTCGGCGAGACGAGCTCTGTGGACCCGCCAATGGTCGGGTGATGCCGACTCAAAGAAGCATATGGAGGTTTTACCTTACAAGGGTGAAGTTTTGTTTGGGGATGGTCTCGCGGACCAGGTTTCCACAGCTACCGCAGATAAATCTACATTTTTGCCTTTTGTTCCCCCACAGCAAAAGAAAACTCCACAATATCAGATGCAGTCCTTTCGGTCACATAAGTCCAGAAGAGGTCGGGGCTCCTCTTTCCCCGCCAGAGGTAAGGGTAGAGGTAAGAGAACACCTGCTTCGGCTAGTTCCCAGGAGCAGAAGTCCTCCCCGGCTTCTGCTAAATCCACCGCATGACGCTGGGGCTCCAGTGAGGGAGTCTGCAACGGTGGGGGCACGTCTTCGACTCTTCAGCCAGGTCTGGGCTCGGTCAGACGTGGATCCTTGGGCGTTGGAAATTGTATCCCAAGGTTACAAACTGGAGTTCGAAGAGGTGCCCCCTCAACGATTTTTCAAGTCGGCCTTGCCAGCCCCTTCCCTGGAGAGGGAAGTAGTATTAGATGCCATTCAAAAGCTGTGTCAACAGCAAGTGATTGTCAAGGTTCCCCTGGTCCAACAGGGAAAAGGGTACTATTC
This sequence comes from Pseudophryne corroboree, assembly GCF_028390025.1. Lineage (NCBI taxonomy): Eukaryota > Metazoa > Chordata > Amphibia > Anura > Myobatrachidae > Pseudophryne > Pseudophryne corroboree. Next base: position 86,921,621 of record NC_086450.1, on the reverse strand, counting down.
AACCCTGTTCGTGGTCCCGAAGCCGGATGGTTCGGTCAGACCCATTTTAAATCTAAAATCCCTAAACCTGTACTTGAAAAAGTTCAAATTCAAGATGGAATCACGGGCGGTGATATCCAATCTGGAAGGAGGGGATTTGGTGGTGTCGCTGGACGTGAAGGATGCCTACCTTCATGTCCCCATATTTCCTCCTCATCAGGAGTACCTGAGGTTCTCAGTACAGGACTGTCATTACCAGTTTCAGACGTTGCCGTTTGGGCTTTCCACGGCCCCGAGGATTTTCACCAAAGTGATGGCGGAAATGATGGTGCTCCTGCGCAGGCAGGGAGTCACAATTATCCCGTACTTGGATGATCTCCTGATAAAGGCAAGATCGAGAGATCAATTGCTGAAAAGCGTGTCGCTCTCCCTGAGAGTGTTACAACAACACGGTTGGATTCTCAATCTGCCAAAGTCACAGTTGATTCCAACGACTCGGCTATGATTCCTAGGCATGATTCTGGACACGGAACAGAAGAGGGTTTTTCTACCAATGGAAAAAGCCCAGGATCACCAGAATATGGTCAGGGACCTGCTAAAACCAAAAAGAGTGTCTGTTCATCAATGCACTCGAGTTCTGGGAAAAATGGTGGCAGCCTACGAAGCCATCCCCTTCAGCAGGTTCCATGTGAGGACTTTTCAGTGGGACCTTCTGGACAAGTGGCCAGGGTCCCATCTGAAACTACATCAAAAGATAAGCCTGTCCCCCAGGACCAGGGTGTCTCTCCTGTGGTGGCTGCAGAGTGCTCACCTTCTAGAGGGTCGCAGGTTCGGCATTCAAGACTGGGTTCTGGTGACCACGGACGCGAGTCTCCGAGGATGGGGAGCAGTCACAAAAGGAAGAAATTTTCAGGGACTGTGGTCAAGCCAGGAGGCTTGTCTACACACCGACATTCTAGAATTAAGGGCCATATACAACGGCCTATGACGAGCGGGGAATCTTCTTCGCGACCTACCGGTTCTGATTCAATCAGACAACGTCACAGCCGTGGCTCATGTAAACCACCAAGGCGGGACAAGGAGCAGAGTGGCAATGGCGGAAGCCACCAGAATTCTGCGCTGGGCGGAAAATCACGTAAGCGTTCTGTCTACAGTCTTCATACCGGGAGTGGACAACTGGGAAGCAGACTTCCTCAGCAGACACGATCTCCATCCAGGAGAGTGGGGACTTCATCAAGAGGTCTTTGGGAACTTCCTCAAATAGACATGATGGCGTCACACCTCAACAAAAAGCTTCGGAGGTATTGTGCCAGGTCAAGGGACCCTCAGGCAGTAGCGGTAGACGCCCTAGTGACACCCTGGGTGTTTCAGTCGGTCTATGTGTTCCCTCCTCTGCCTCTCATCTCAAAAGTGTTGAAAATCATAAGACGAAAAAGAGTACAGACAATACTCATTGTTCCAGATTGGCCTCGAAGGGCCTGGTATTCGGATCTTCAGGAGATGCTCACAGAAGATCCGTGGCCTCTTCATCTCAGGGAAGACCTGTTGCAGCAGGGGCCTTGCATGTTCCAAGACTTACCGCGGTTGCGTTTGACAGCATGGTGGTTGAACACCGAATCCTAGCTGAGAAAGGTATTCCGGAGGAAGTTATCCCTACTCTGATAAAGGCTAGGAAGGAGGTAACGGCGAAGCATTATCACCGTATCTGGAAGAAGTATGTATCTTGGTGTGAAACCAAGAATGCTCCTACGGAAGATTTCCATCTGGGCCGTTTTCTCCACTTCCTACAGACAGGAGTGGATATGGGCCTAAAGTTAGACTCCATTAAGGTACAGATTTCGGCCCTATCTATATTCTTTCAGAAGGAATTGGCTTCTCTCCCAGAAGTTCAGACTTTTGTAAAGGGAGTGCTGCACATCCAGCCTCCTTTTGTGCCACCAGTGGCACCATGGGACCTTAACGTGGTGTTAAAGTTCCTTAAATCGCACTGGTTTGAACCCCTTCAAACGGTTGAATTGAATTGAAATTTCTCACCTGGAAGGTGGTCATGTTATTAGCCTTGGCATCTGCAAGGCGGGTCTCGGAGTTGGCGGCCTTGTCTCACAAGTGCCCCTACTTGATTTTTCATGTGGATAGAGCGGAATTGAGGACTCGTCCTCAATTTTTGCCTAAGGTGGTTTCTTCATTTCATATGAACCAACCTATTGTGGTACCTGTGGCTACGAGTGACTTGGAGGACTCAAGTTCCTGAATGTAGTCAGGGCCTTAAAAATCTATGTAGCCAGGACGGCTAGGGTTAGGAAGACAGAGGCTCTGTTTGTCCTGTATGCAGTCAACATGGTTGGCGCGCCTGCTTCTAAGCAGACTATTGCTCGCTGGATCTGTCACATGATTCAGCAGGCTCGTTCTACGGCTGGATTGCCGTTACCAAATTCGGAAAAGGCCCATTCCTCTAGGAAGGCGGGCTCTTCTTGGGCGGCTGCCCGAGGCGTCTCGGCGTTACAGTTGTGCCGAGCAGCTACTTGGTCGGGTTCAAACACTTTTGCAAAATTCTACAAGTTTGATACCCTGGCTGATGATGACCTCGCGTTTGCTCAATCGGTGCTGCAGAGTCACCCGCACTCTCCCACCCGGTTTGGAGCTTTGGTATAAACCCCATGGTCCTCACGGAGTCCCCAGCATCCTCTAGGACGTAAGAGAAAATAAGATTTTAAACCTACCGGTAAATCTTTTTCTCCTAGTCCGTAGAGGATGCTGGGCGCCGTCCCAGTGCGGACAAAATCTGCAAGGTTTGTATATAGTTGTTGCGTACATAAGGGTTATGTTACAGTTGAGATCGGTCGTTGACTGATAGTGATGTGCACCTGAAATTTTTCGGGTTTTGTGTTTTGGTTTTGGGTTCGGTTCCGTGGCCGTGTTTTGGGTTCGGACGCGTTTTGGCAAAACCTCACCGAATTTTTTTGTCGGATTCGGGTGTGTTTTGGATTCGGGTGTTTTTTTCAAAAGACCCTAAAAAACAGCTTAAATCATAGAATTTGGGGGTCATTTTGATCCCATAGTATTATTAACCTCAATAACCATAATTTCCACTAATTTTCAGTCTATTCTGAACACCTCACACCTCACAATATTATTTTTAGTCCTAAAATTTGCACCGAGGTCGCTGGATGGCTAAGCTAAGCGACCCTAGTGGCCGACACAAACACCTGGCCCATCTAGGAGTGGCACTGCAGTGTCACGCAGGATGGCCCTTCAAAAAAATACTCCCCAGACAGCACATGACGCAAAGAAAAAAAGAGGCGCAATGAGGTAGCTGTGTGACTAAGCTAAGTGACCCTAGTGGCCGACACAAACACCTGGCCCATCTAGGAGTGGCACTGCAGTGTCACGCAGGATGGCCCTTCAAAAAAATACTCCACAAACAGCACATGACGCAAAGAAAAATGAAAGAAAAAAGAGGTGCAAGATGGAATTGTCCTTGGGCCCTCCCACCCACCGTTATGTTGTAAAAACAGGACATGCACACTTTAACGAACCCATCATTTCAGCGACAGGGTCTGCCACACGACTGTGACTGAAATGACTGGTTGGTTTGGGCCCCCACCAAAAAAGAAGCAATCAATCTCTCCTTGCACAAACTGGCTCTACGGAGGCAAGATGTCCACCTCATCATCATCGTCCGATTCATCACCCCTTTCACTGTGTACATCCCCCTCCTCACAGATTATTAATTCGTCCCCACTGGAATCCACCATCTCAGGTCCTCGTGTACTTTCTGGAGGCAATTGCTGCTGGTGAATGTCTCCATGGAGGAATTGATTATAATTCATTTTAATGAACATCATCTTCTCCACATTTTCTGGAAGTAACCTCGTACGCCGATTGCTGACAAGGTGAGCGGCGGCACTAAACACTCTTTCGGAGTACACACTGGAGGGAGGGCAACTTAGGTAGAATAAAGCCAGTTTGTGCAAGGGCCTCCAAATTGCCTCTTTTTCCTGCCAGTATACGTACGGACTGTCTGACGTGCCTACTTGGATGCGGTCACTCATATAATCCTCCACCATTCTTTCAATGGTGAGTGAATCATATGCAGTGACAGTAGACGACTTGTCAGTAATCGTTGGCAGGTCCTTCAGTCCGGACCAGATGTCAGCATCAGCAGTCGCTCCAGACTGCCCTGCATCACCGCCAGCGGGTGGGCTCGGAATTCGTAGCCTTTTCCTCGCACCCTCAGTTGCGGGAGAATGTGAAGGAGGAGATGTTGACGGGTCGCGTTCCGCTTGACTTGACAATTTTGTCACCAGCAGGTCTTTGAACCTCTGCAGACTTGTGTCTGCCGTAAAGAGAGATCCAAGGTAGGTTTTAAATCTAGGATCGAGCACGGTGGCCAAAATGTAGTGCTCTGATTTCAACAGATTGACCACACGTGAATCCTGGTTAAGCGAATGAAGGGCTCCATCCACAAGTCCCACATGCCTAGCGGAATCGCTCTGTTTTAGCTCCTCCTTCAATGCCACCAGCTTCTTCTGCAAAAGCCTGATGAGGGGAATGACCTGACTCAGGCTGGCAGTGTCTGAACTGACTTCACGTGTGGCAAGTTCAAAAGGTTGCAGAACCTTGCACAACGTTGAAATCATTCTCCACTGCGCTTGAGACAGGTGCATTCCACTTCCTTTGCCTATATCATGGCCAGATGTATAGGCTTGAATGGCCTTTTGCTGCTCCTCCATCCTCTGAAGCATATAGAGGGTTGAATTCCACCTCGTTACCACCTCTTGCTTCAGATGATGGCAGGGCAGGTTCAGGTGTTTTTGGTGGTGCTCTAGTCTTCTGTACGCGGTGCCTGTACGCCGAAAGTGGCCTGCAATTCTTCTGGCCACTGACAGCATCTCTTGCACGCCCCTGTCGTTTTTTAAATAATTCTGCACCACCAAATTCAAGGTATGTGCAAAACATGGGACGTGCTGGAATTTGCCCAGATGTAATGCACTCACAATATTGCTGGCATTGTCCGATGTCACAAATCCCCAGGAGAGTCCAATTGGGGTAAGCCATTTTGCGATGATCTTCCTCAGTTGCCGTAAGAGGTTTTCAGCTGTGTGCCTATTCTGGAAAGCGGTGATACAAAGCGTAGCCTGCCTAGGAACGAGTTGGCGTTTGCGAGATGCTGCTACTGGTGCCGCCGCTGCTGTTCTTGCAGCGGGAGGCAATACATCTACCCAGTGGGCTGTCACAGTCATGTAGTCCTGAGTCTGCCCTGCTCCACTTGTCCACATGTCCGTGGTTAAGTGGACATTGGGTACAACTGCATTTTTTAGGACACTGGTGAGTCTTTTTCTGACGTCCGTGTACATTCTCGGTATCGCCTGCCTAGAGAAGTGGAACCTAGATGGTATTTGGTAACGGGGGCACACTACCTCAAGAAATTGTCTAGTTCCCTGTGAACTAACGGCGGATACCGGATGCACGTCTAACACCAACATAGTTGTCAAGGCCTCAGTTATCCGCTTTGCAACAGGATGACTGCTGTGATATTTCATCTTCCTCGCAAAGGACTGTTGGACAGTCAATTGCTTACTGGAAGTAGTACAAGTGGTCTTCCGACTTCCCCTCTGGGATGACGATCAACTCCCAGCAGCAACAACAGCAGCGCCAGCAGCAGTAGGCGTTACACTCAAGGATGCATCGGAGGAATCCCAGGCAGGAGAGGACTCGTCAGACTTGCCAGTGACATGGCCTGCAGGACTATTGGCTTTCCTGGGTAAGGAGGAAATTGACACTGAGGGAGTTGGTGGTGTGGTTTGCGCGAGCTTGGTTACAAGAGGAAGGGATTTACTGGTCAGTGGACTGCTTCCGCTGTCGCCCAAAGTTTTTGAACTTGTCACTGACTTATTATGAATGCGCTGCAGGTGACGTATAAGGGAGGATGTTCCGAGGTGGTTAACGTCCTTACCCCTACTTATTACAGCTTGACAAAGGCAACACACGGCTTGACACCTGTTGTCCGCATTTCTGTTGAAATACTTCCACACTGAAGAGCTGATTTTTTTGGTATTTTCACCAGGCATGTCAATGGCCATATTCCTCCCACGGACAACAGGTGTCTCCCCGGGTGCCTGACTTAAACAAACCACCTCACCATCAGAATCCTCCTTGTCAATTTCCTCCCCAGCGCCAGCAACACCCATATCCTCATCCTGGTGTACTTCAACACTGACATCTTCAATTTCACTATCAGGAACTGGACTGCGGGTGCTCCTTTCAACACTTGCAGGGGGCGTGCAAATGGTGGAAGGCGCAAGCTCTTCCCGTCCAGTGTTGGGAAGGTCAGGCATCGCAACCGACACAATTGGACTCTCCTTTGGGATTTGTGATTTCGAAGAACGCACAGTTCTTTGCTGTGCTTTTGCCGCAAGTCTTTTCTTTTTTCTAGCGAGAGGATGAGTGCTTCCATCCTCATGTGAAGCTGAACCACTAGCCATGAACATAGGCCAGGGCCTCAGCCGTTCCTTGCCACTCCGTGTCGTAAATGGCATATTGGCAAGTTTACGCTTCTCCTCAGACGCTTTTAATTTTGATTTTTGGGTCATTTTTTTACTGATCTTTTGTGTTTTGGATTTTACATGCTCTGTACTATGACATTGGGCATCGGCCTTGGCAGACGACGTTGATGGCATTTCATCGTCTCGGCCATGACTAGTGGCAGCAGCTTCAGCACGAGGTGGAAGTGGATCTTGATCTTTCCCTATTTTTTTAACCTCCACATTTTTGTTCTCCATATTTTGCGCACAACTAAAAGCCACCACAGGTATACAATGGAGATGGATGGATAGTATAGTATTACTTATACTTATGGACGACGAGTGACGACACAGAGGTAGGTACAGCCGTGGCCTACCGTACTGCTGCTTAGTGCTTATATATAAATATAATATACTGTATAACGGACCTGATGGACAGTGTCAGCAGCAGACTGCTAAACTAGTATGAAGAAAGAAAAAAAAAACACCACAGGTATACAATGTAGATGGATTGATAGTATAGTATTACTTATACTTATGGACGACGAGTGACGACACAGAGGTAGGTACAGCCGTGGCCTACCGTACTGCTGCTTAGTGCTTATATATAAATATAATATACTGTATAACGGACCTGGTGGACAGTGTCAGCAGCAGACTGCTAAACTAGTATGAAGAAAGAAAAAAAAAACACCACAGGTATACAATGTAGATGGATGGATAGTATAGTATTACTTATACTTATGGATGACGAGTGACGACACAGAGGTAGGTACAGCCGTGGCCTACCGTACTGCTGCTTAGTGCTTATATATAAATATAATATACTGTATAACGGACTTGGTGGACAGTGTCAGCAGCAGACTGCTAAACTAGTATGAAGAAAGAAAAAAAAAACACCACAGGTATACAATGTAGATGGATGGATAGTATAGTATTACTTATACTTATGGACGACGAGTGACGACACAGAGGTAGGTACAGCCGTGGCCTACCGTACTGCTGCTTAGTGCTTATATATAAATATAATATACTGTATAACGGACCTGGTGGACAGTGTCAGCAGCAGACTGCTAAACTAGTATGAAGAAAGAAAAAAAAAAACACCACAGGTATACAATGTAGATGGATGGATAGTATAGTATTACTTATACTTATGGACGACGAGTGACGACACAGAGGTAGGTACAGCCGTGGCCTACCGTACTGCTGCTTAGTGCTTATATATAAATATAATATACTGTATAACGGACCTGGTGGACAGTGTCAGCAGCAGACTGCTAAACTAGTATGAAGAAAGAAAAAAAAAACACCACAGGTATACAATGTAGATGGATGGATAGTATAGTATTACTTATACTTATGGACGACGAGTGACAACACAGAGGTAGGTACAGCCGTGGCCTACCGTACTGCTGCTTAGTGCTTATATATAAATATAATATACTGTATAACGGACCTGGTGGACAGTGTCAGCAGCAGACTGCTAAACTAGTATGAAGAAAGAAAAAAAAAAAAACACCACAGGTATACAATGTAGATGGATGGATAGTATAGTATTACTTATACTTATGGACGACGAGTGATGACACAGAGGTAGGTACAGCCGTGGCCTACCGTACTGCTGCTTAGTGCTTATATATAAATATAATATACTGTATAACGGACCTGGTGGACAGTGTCAGCAGACTGCTAAACTAGTATGAAGAAAGAAAAAAAAACCACCACAGGTATACAATGTAGATGGATGGATAGTATAGTATTACTTATACTTATGGACGACGAGTGCACTGACGACACAGAGGTAGGTACAGCCGTGGCCTACCGTACTGCTGCTTAGTGCTTATATATAAATATAATATACTGTGTGTATAACGGACCTGGTGGACAGTGTCAGCAGACTGCTAAACTAGTATGAAGAAAGAAAAAAAAACCACCACAGGTATACAATGTAGATGGATGGATAGTATAGTATTACTTATACTTATGGACGACGAGTGCACTGACGACACAGAGGTAGGTACAGCCGTGGCCTACCGTACTGCTGCTTAGTGCTTATATATAAATATAATATACTGTATAACGGACCTGGTGGACAGTGTCAGCAGACTGCTAAACTAGTATGAAGAAAGAAAAAAAAACCACCACAGGTATACAATGTAGATGGATGGATAGTATAGTATTACTTATACTTATGGACGACGAGTGCACTGACGACACAGAGGTAGGTACAGCCGTGGCCTACCGTACTGCTGCTTAGTGCTTATATATAAATATAATATACTGTGTGTATAACGGACCTGGTGGACAGTGTCAGCAGACTGCTAAACTAGTATGAAGAAAGAAAAAAAAAAAACACCACAGGTAAGCAATGTAGATGGATGGATAGTATAGTATTACTTATACTTATGGACGAGTGACGACACAGAGGTAGGTACAGCCGTGGCCTACCGTACTGCTGCTTAGTGCTTATATATAAATATAATATACTGTATAACGGACCTGGTGGACAGTGTCAGCAGCAGACTGCTAAACTAGTATGAAGAAAGAAAAAAAAAACACCACAGGTATACAATGTAGATGGATGGATAGTATTACTTATACTTATGGATGACGAGTGACGAGTCGACACAGAGGTAGGTACAGCCGTGGCCTACCGTACTGCTGCTTAGTGCTTAATTATATATATAATATACTGTATAACGGACCTGGTGGACACTGCAGTGTCAGCAGACTGCTAAACAAACTAGCATGAAGAAAGAAAAAAAAAACACCACAGTGTTTTTCAGGCATACAAACGTATACTGGACTGGTGGTCACTGTCAGCAAAACTGTGCACTGTACTCCTGCTATAACTGCTCCCCAGTCCCCACAATTAGGCAGTGTGAGCAGTGCACTCAGCACAGATATATCATGCAGCAGTGCAGCACACTGAGTGAGCACAGATATGGTGGAGCGTTTTTTTCAGGCAGAGAAACAACGGATTAAACTCAAAACCCTGCACTGTACTCCCTAACAGCTGCTCCCCGTCCCCAATCCTCCCCACAATTATAACTAACTAAGTTCTAATATAATACAACGGACTCGGAGAGGACGCCAGCCACGTCCTCTCCCTATCAATCTCAATGCACGTGTGAAAATGGCGGCGACGCGCGGCTCCTTATATAGAATCCGAGTCTCGCGAGAATCCGACAGCGGGATGATGACATTCGGGCGCGCTCGGGTTAACCGAGCAAGGCGGGAGGATCCGAGTCGCTCGGACCCGTGTAAAAAAAAGGTGAAGTTCGGGCGGGTCGGATTCCGAGGATCCGAACCCGCTCATCACTATTGACTGATGCTGTTTTTGTTCATACTGTTAACTGGTTGCGTATATTCCAGGTTATACGGTGTGGTTGGTGTGGGCTGGTATGAATCTTGCCCTTAGATTACAAAATCCTTTCCTCATATTGTCCATCTCCTCTGGGCACAGTTTCTCTAACTGAGGTCTGGAGGAGGGGCATAGAGGGAAGAGACAGTGCACACCCATACTAAAAGTTCTTTAAAGTGCCCATGTCTCCTGCGGAGCCCATCTATACCCCCTGGTCCTTACGGAGTCCCCAGCATCCTCTACGGACTAGGAGAAAAAGATTTAACGGTAGGTTTAAAATTTTATTATCTATCTCATATCTATCTCCTTACCTTATATCTATATAGGTCATATCTATCTCCTTACCTTATATCTATATAGGTCATCATATATATCTCATATCTATCTCTCTACCTTATATCTGTATAGGTAATATCTATCTTCTTACCTTATATCTATATACTGTAGGTCATATCTATCTCATATCTATCTCCCTACCTTACATCTATATAGGTCATATATATCTCATAGCTATCTCCCTACCTTATATCTATATAGGTCATATCTATCTCATATCTATCTCTCTACCTTATATCTGTATAGGTCATATCTATCTCATATCTATCTCCCTACCTTATATCTATATATGTCATATCTATCTCATATCTATCTCCCTACCTTATATCTATATAGGTCATATCTATCTCATATCTATCTCCATACCTTATATCTATATAGGTCATATCTATCTCATATCTTTCTCCCTACCTTATATCTATATAGGTCATTTCTATCTCATATCTATACCCCTACCTTATATCTATATAGGTCATATCTATCTCCCTACCTTATATCTGTATAGGTCATATCTATCTCCCTACCTTATATCTGTATAGGTCATATCTATCTCATATTTATCTCCCTACCTTATATCTGTATAGGTCATATCTATCTCATATCTATCTCCCTACATTATATCTATATAGGTCATATCTATCTCATATCTATCTCCTCGCCTTATATCTGTATAGGTCATATCTATCTCATATCTATCTCCCTACCTTATATCTATATAGGTCATGTCTATCTCATATCTATTTCACTACCATATATCTATATAGGTCATATCTATCTCATATCTATCTCTCTACCTTATATCTATATAGGTCATATCTATCTCATATCTATCTCCCTAGCTTATATCTATATAGGTCATATCTATCTCCTTACCTTATATCTATATAGGTCATATCTATCTCATATTTATCTCCCTACCTTATATCTATATAGGTCATATCTATCTCATATCTATCTCCCTAGCTTATATCTATATAGGTCATATCTATCTCATATCTATCTCCCTACATTATATCTATATTGGTCATATCTATCTCATATCTATCTCCCTACCTTATATCTATATAGGTCATATCTTTCTCATATCTATCTCCCTACCTTATATCTATATAGGTCATATCTATCTCATATCTATCTCCCTACCTTATATCTATATAGCTCATATCTATCTCATATCTATCTCCCTACCTTATATCTATATAGGTCATATCTATCTCATATCTATCTCCCTACATTATATCTATATAGGTCATATCTATCTCATATCTATACCCCTACTTTATATCTATTAAGGTCATATCTATCTCATCTCTATCTTCCTACCTTATATCTATATAGGTCATATCTATCTCATATCTATCTCCCTACCTTATATCTGTATAGGTCATATCTATCTCATATCTATCTCCCTACCTTATATAGGTATAGGTCATATCTATATCATATCTATCTTCCTACCTTATATATGTATAGGTCATATCTATCTCATATCTATCTCCCTACCTTATATTTGTATAGGTAATATCTATCTCATATCCATCTACCTACATTATATCTGTATAGGTCATATCTTTCTCATATCTATCTCCTAACCTTATAGCTATATAGGTCATATCTATCTCATATCTATCTCTTTACCTTATATCTGTATAGGTTATATCTATCTTCTTACCTTATATCTATATAGGTCATATCTATCTCATATCTATCTCCCTAGCTTATATCTATATAGGGCATATCTATCTCCTTACCTTATATCTATATAGGTCATATCTATCTCATATCTATCTCTCTACCTTATATCTGTATAGGTTATATCTATCTTCTTACCTTATATCTATATAGGTCATATCTATCTCATATCTATCTCTCTACCTTATATCTATATAGGTTATATCTATCTCCTTACCTTATATCTATATAGGTCATATCTATCTCTCTACCTTATATCTGTATAGGTTATATCTATTTTCTTACCTTATATCTATATAGGTCTTATCTATCTCACATCTATCTCCCTACATTATATCTATATAGGTCATATCTCTCTCCTTACCTTATATCTATATAGGTCATATCTATCTCATATCTATCTCTCTACCTTATATCTGTATAGGTCATATCTATCTCCCTACCTTATATCTGTGTAGGTCATATCTATCTCATATCTTTCTCCCTACCTTATATCTATATAGGTCATATCTAGCTCATATCTATCCCCCTACCTTATATCTATATAGGTCATATCTATCTCCTTACCTTATATCTATATAGGTCAAATCTATCTCATATCTATCTCCCTACCTTATATCTATACAGGTCATATCTATCTCCTTACCTTATATCTATATAGGTCATATCTATCTCTCTACCGTTTATCTGTATAGGTCATATCTATCTCCCTTCCTCATATCTACATAGGTCATATATTTCTCAGATCTATCTCCCTACCTTATATCTATATAGGTCATATCTATCTCATATCTATCTCCCTACCTTATATCTATATAGGTCATATCTATCTCATATCTATCTACCTACCTTATATCTATATAGGTCATATCTATCTCATATCTATCTCCCTACATTATATCTATATAGGTCATATCTATCTCATATATATCTCCCTACCTTATATCTATATAGGTCATATCTATCTCATCTCTATCTCCCTACCTTATATCTATATAGGTCATATCTATCTCATATCTATCTCCCTACCTTATATCTGTATAGGTCATATCTATCTCATATCTATCTCCCTACCTTATATAGGTATAGGTCATATCTATATCATATCTATCTTCCTACCTTATATATGTATAGGTCATATCTATCTCATATCTATCTCACTACCTTATATTTGTATAGGTCATATCTATCTCATATCTATCTACCTACATTATATCTGTATAGGTCATATCTTTCTCATATCTATCTCCTTACCTTATATCTATATAGGTCATATCTATCTCATATCTATCTCTCTACCTTATATCTGTATAGGTTATATCTATCTACTTACCTTATATCTATATAGGCCATATCTATATCATATCTATCTCTCTACCTTATATCTGTATAGGTCATATCTATCTCCCTACCTTATATCTACATAGGTCATATCTATCTCATATCTATCTACCTACCTTATATCTGTATAGGTCATATCTATCTTATATCTATTTCCCTACCTTATATCTACATAGGTCATATCTATCTCTCTACCTTATATCTATATAGGTCATATCTATCTCATATCTCTCTCCCTACCTTATATCTATATAGGGCATATCTATCTCCTTACCTTATATCTATATAGGTCATATCTATCTCATATCTATCTCTCTACCTTATATCTGTATAGGTTGTATCTATCTTCTTACCTAATATCTATATAGGCCATATCTATCTCATATCTATCTCTCTACCTTATATCTATATAGGTCATATCTATCTCCTTACCTTATATCTATATAGGTCATATCTATCTCTCTACCTTATATCTGTATAGGTTATATCTATTTTCTTACCTTATATCTATATAGGTCATATCTATCTCACATCTATCTCCCTACCGTATATCTATATAGGTCATTTCTCTCTCCTTACCTTATATCTATATAAGTCATATCTATCTCATATCTATCTCTCTACCTTATATCTGTATAGGTCATATCTATCTACCTACCTTATATCTGTGTAGGTCATATCTATCTCATATCTTTCTCCCTACCTTATATCTATATAGGTCATATCTAGCTCATATCTATCTCCCTACCTTATATCTATATAGGTCATATCTATCTCCTTACCTTATATCTATATAGGTCATATCTATCTCATATCTATCTCTCTACCTTATATCTGTATAGGTCATATCTATCTCCCTACCTTATATCTGTATAGGTCATGTCTATCTCATATCTATCTCCCTACCTTATATCTATATAGGTCATATCTATCTCATATCTATCTCCCTACCTTATATCTATATAGGTCATATCTATCTCATATCTATCTCCCTACCTTATATCTATATAGGTCATATCTATCTCATATCTATCTCCCTACCTTATATCTATATATTTCATATCTATCTCATATCTATCTCCCTACATTACATCTATATAGGTCATATCTATCTCATATTTATCTCCCTACCTTATATCTGTATAGGTCATATCTATCTCATATCTATCTCCCTACCTTATATCTTTATAGGTCATATCTATCTCATATCTATCTCCCTACCTTATATCTGTATAGGTCATAGCTATCTCATATCTATCTCCCTACATTATATCTGTATAGGTCATATCTATCTCATATCTATCTCCTTACCTTATATCTATATAGGTCATATCTATCTTATATCTATCTCTCTACCTTATATCTGTATAGGTTATTTCTATCTTCTTACCTTTATTCTATATAGGTCATATCTATCTCATATCTATCTCCCTACCTTATATCTATATAGGTTATATCTATTTCCTTACCTTATATCTATATAGGTCATATCTATCTATCTATCTACCTTATATCTGTATAGGTCATATCTATCTCCCTACCTTATATCTATATAGGTCATATCTATCTCATATCTATCTCACTACCTTATATCTATATACGTCATATCTATCTCTCTACCTTATATCTATATAGGTCATATCAATCTCATATCTATCTCCCTACCTTATATCTATATAGAGCAAATCTATCTCCTTACCTTATATCTATATAGGTCATATCTATCTCATATCTATCTCTCTACCTTATATCTGTATAGGTTATATATATCTTCTTACCTTATATCTATATAGGTCATATCTATCTCATATCTATCGCTCTACCTTATATCTATATAGGTCATATCTATCTCCTTACCTTATATCTATATAGGTCATATCTATCTCTCTATCTTATATCTATATAGGTTATATCTATTTTCTTACCTTATATCTATATAGGTCATATCTATCTCACATCTATCTCCCTACCTTAGATCTATATAGGTCATATCTCTCTCCTTACCTTATATCTATATAGGTCATATCTATCTCATATCTATCTCTCTACATTATATCTGTATAGGTTATATCTATCTCCCTACCTTATATCTGTGTAGGTCATATCTATCTCATATCTTTCTCCCTACCTTATATCTATAAAGGTCATATCTATCTCATATCTATCTCCCTACCTTATATCTATATAGGTCATATCTATCTACTTACCTTATATCTATATAGGTCATATCTATCTCATATCTATCTCTCTACCTTTTATCTGTATAGGTCAAATCTATCTCCCTACCTTATATCTGTATAGGTCATATCTATCTCATATCTATCTCCCTACCTTATATTTATATAGGTCATATCTATCTCATATCTATCTCCCTACCTTATATCTATATAGGTCATATCTATCTCTCTACCTTATATCTATATAGGTCATATCTATCTCATATCTATCTCCCTACCTTATATCTATATAGGGCATATCTATCTCCTTACCTTATATCTATATAGGTCATATCTATCTCATATCTATCTCTCTACCTTATATCTGTATAGGTTATATATATCTTCTTACCTTATATCTATATAGGTCATATCTATCTCATATCTATCGCTCTACCTTATATCTATATAGGTCATATCTATCTCCTTACCTTATATCTATATAGGTCATATCTATCTCTCTACCTTATATCTATATAGGTTATATCTATTTTCTTACCTTATATCTATATAGGTCATATCTATCTCACATCTATCTCCCTACCTTATATCTATATAGGTCATATCTCTCTCCTTACCTTATATCTATATAGGTCATATCTATCTCATATCTATCTCTCTACATTATATCTGTATAGGTCATATCTATCTCCCTACCTTATATCTGTGTAGGTCATATCTATCTCATATCTTTCTCCCTACCTTATATCTATAAAGGTCATATCTATCTCATATCTATCTCCCTACCTTATATCTATATAGGTCATATCTATCTCCTTACCTTATATCTATATAGGTCATATCTATCTCATATCTATCTCTCTACCTTTTATCTGTATAGGTCATATCTATCTCCCTACCTTATATCTGTATAGGTCATATCTATCTCATATCTATCTCCCTACCTTATATCTATTTAGGTCATATCTATCTCATATCTATCTCCCTACCTTATATCTATATAGGTCATATCTATCTCATATCTATCTCTCTACCTTATATCTATATTAGTGATGAGCATCACTAATCTATATAGGTCATATCTATCTCATATTTATCTCCCTACCTTATATCTGTATAGGTCATATCTATCTCATATCTATCTCTCTACCTTATATCTGTATAGGTCATATCTATCTCATATCTGTCTCTCTACCTTATATCTATATACGTCATATCTATCTCATATCTATCTCAGATCTATCTCCCAACCTTATATCTATATAGGTCATATCTATCTCATATCTATCTCCCTACCTTATATCTATATAGGTCATTTCCGCTCATATCTATCTCTCTACCTTATATCTGTATAGGTCATATCTATCTCATATCTATCTCCCTACCTTCTATCTATATAGGTCATATCTATCTCATATCTATCTCCCTACCTTATATCTGTATAGGTCATATCTATCTCATATCTATCTCCCTACCTTATATCTCTATAGGTCATATCTATCTCCCTACCTTATATCTGTATAGGTCAAATATATCTCATATCTATCTCCCTACCTTATATCTATAAAGGTCATATCTATCTCATATCTTTCTCGCTACCTTATATCTGTATAGGTTATATCTATCTTCTTACCTTATATCTATATATGTCATATCTATCTCCCTACTTTATATCTGTATAGGTCATATCTATCTCCCTACCTTATATCTGTATAGGTCATAATTATCTCATATCTATCTCCCTACCTTATATCTATATAGGTCATATCTATCTCATATCTATCTCTTTACCTTATATCTGTATAGGTTATATCTATCTTCTTACCTTATATCTATATAGGTCATATCTATCTCATATCTATCTCCCTAGCTTATATCTATATAGGGCATATCTATCTCCTTACCTTATATCTATATAGGTCATATCTATCTCATATCTATCTCTCTACCTTATATCTGTATAGGTTATATCTATCTTCTTACCTTATATCTATATAGGTCATATCTATCTCATATCTATCTCTCTACCTTATATCTATATAGGTTATATCTATCTCCTTACCTTATATCTATATAGGTCATATCTATCTCTCTACCTTATATCTGTATAGGTTATATCTATTTTCTTACCTTATATCTATATAGGTCTTATCTATCTCACATCTATCTCCCTACATTATATCTATATAGGTCATATCTCTCTCCTTACCTTATATCTATATAGGTCATATCTATCTCATATCTATCTCTCTACCTTATATCTGTATAGTTCATATCTATCTCCCTACCTTATATCTGTGTAGGTCATATCTATCTCATATCTTTCTCCCTACCTTATATCTATATAGGTCATATCTAGCTCATATCTATCCCCCTACCTTATATCTATATAGGTCATATCTATCTCCTTACCTTATATCTATATAGGTCAAATCTATCTCATATCTATCTCCCTACCTTATATCTATACAGGTCATATCTATCTCCTTACCTTATATCTATATAGGTCATATCTATCTCTCTACCGTTTATCTGTATAGGTCATATCTATCTCCCTTCCTCATATCTACATAGGTCATATATTTCTCAGATCTATCTCCCTACCTTATATCTATATAGGTCATATCTATCTCATATCTATCTCCCTACCTTATATCTATATAGGTCATATCTATCTCATATCTATCTACCTACCTTATATCTATATAGGTCATATCTATCTCATATCTATCTCCCTACATTATATCTATATAGGTCATATCTATCTCATATATATCTCCCTACCTTATATCTATATAGGTCATATCTATCTCATCTCTATCTCCCTACCTTATATCTATATAGGTCATATCTATCTCATATCTATCTCCCTACCTTATATCTGTATAGGTCATATCTATCTCATATCTATCTCCCTACCTTATATAGGTATAGGTCATATCTATATCATATCTATCTTCCTACCTTATATATGTATAGGTCATATCTATCTCATATCTATCTCCCTACCTTATATTTGTATAGGTCATATCTATCTCATATCTATCTACCTACATTATATCTGTATAGGTCATATCTTTCTCATATCTATCTCCTTACCTTATATCTATATAGGTCATATCTATCTCATATCTATCTCTCTACCTTATATCTGTATAGGTTATATCTATCTACTTACCTTATATCTATATAGGCCATATCTATATCATATCTATCTCTCTACCTTATATCTGTATAGGTCATATCTATCTCCCTACCTTATATCTACATAGGTCATATCTATCTCATATCTATCTACCTACCTTATATCTGTATAGGTCATATCTATCTTATATCTATTTCCCTACCTTATATCTACATAGGTCATATCTATCTCTCTACCTTATATCTATATAGGTCATATCTATCTCATATCTCTCTCCCTACCTTATATCTATATAGGGCATATCTATCTCCTTACCTTATATCTATATAGGTCATATCTATCTCATATCTATCTCTCTACCTTATATCTGTATAGGTTGTATCTATCTTCTTACCTAATATCTATATAGGTCATATCTATCTCATATCTATCTCTCTACCTTATATCTATATAGGTCATATCTATCTCCTTACCTTATATCTATATAGGTCATATCTATCTCTCTACCTTATATCTGTATAGGTTATATCTATTTTCTTACCTTATATCTATATAGGTCATATC
Source organism: Pseudophryne corroboree (assembly GCF_028390025.1). Classification (NCBI taxonomy): domain Eukaryota; kingdom Metazoa; phylum Chordata; class Amphibia; order Anura; family Myobatrachidae; genus Pseudophryne; species Pseudophryne corroboree. The sequence goes on along the minus strand of NC_086450.1, from coordinate 86,902,496 downwards.
TATCTCACATCTATCTCCCTACCGTATATCTATATAGGTCATTTCTCTCTCCTTACCTTATATCTATATAAGTCATATCTATCTCATATCTATCTCTCTACCTTATATCTGTATAGGTCATATCTATCTACCTACCTTATATCTGTGTAGGTCATATCTATCTCATATCTTTCTCCCTACCTTATATCTATATAGGTCATATCTAGCTCATATCTATCTCCCTACCTTATATCTATATAGGTCATATCTATCTCCTTACCTTATATCTATATAGGTCATATCTATCTCATATCTATCTCTCTACCTTATATCTGTATAGGTCATATCTATCTCCCTACCTTATATCTGTATAGGTCATGTCTATCTCATATCTATCTCCCTACCTTATATCTATATAGGTCATATCTATCTCATATCTATCTCCCTACCTTATATCTATATAGGTCATATCTATCTCATATCTATCTCCCTACCTTATATCTATATAGGTCATATCTATCTCATATCTATCTCCCTACCTTATATCTATATATTTCATATCTATCTCATATCTATCTCCCTACATTACATCTATATAGGTCATATCTATCTCATATTTATCTCCCTACCTTATATCTGTATAGGTCATATCTATCTCATATCTATCTCCCTACCTTATATCTTTATAGGTCATATCTATCTCATATCTATCTCCCTACCTTATATCTGTATAGGTCATAGCTATCTCATATCTATCTCCCTACATTATATCTGTATAGGTCATATCTATCTCATATCTATCTCCTTACCTTATATCTATATAGGTCATATCTATCTTATATCTATCTCTCTACCTTATATCTGTATAGGTTATTTCTATCTTCTTACCTTTATTCTATATAGGTCATATCTATCTCATATCTATCTCCCTACCTTATATCTATATAGGTTATATCTATTTCCTTACCTTATATCTATATAGGTCATATCTATCTATCTATCTACCTTATATCTGTATAGGTCATATCTATCTCCCTACCTTATATCTATATAGGTCATATCTATCTCATATCTATCTCACTACCTTATATCTATATACGTCATATCTATCTCTCTACCTTATATCTATATAGGTCATATCAATCTCATATCTATCTCCCTACCTTATATCTATATAGAGCAAATCTATCTCCTTACCTTATATCTATATAGGTCATATCTATCTCATATCTATCTCTCTACCTTATATCTGTATAGGTTATATATATCTTCTTACCTTATATCTATATAGGTCATATCTATCTCATATCTATCGCTCTACCTTATATCTATATAGGTCATATCTATCTCCTTACCTTATATCTATATAGGTCATATCTATCTCTCTATCTTATATCTATATAGGTTATATCTATTTTCTTACCTTATATCTATATAGGTCATATCTATCTCACATCTATCTCCCTACCTTAGATCTATATAGGTCATATCTCTCTCCTTACCTTATATCTATATAGGTCATATCTATCTCATATCTATCTCTCTACATTATATCTGTATAGGTTATATCTATCTCCCTACCTTATATCTGTGTAGGTCATATCTATCTCATATCTTTCTCCCTACCTTATATCTATAAAGGTCATATCTATCTCATATCTATCTCCCTACCTTATATCTATATAGGTCATATCTATCTACTTACCTTATATCTATATAGGTCATATCTATCTCATATCTATCTCTCTACCTTTTATCTGTATAGGTCAAATCTATCTCCCTACCTTATATCTGTATAGGTCATATCTATCTCATATCTATCTCCCTACCTTATATTTATATAGGTCATATCTATCTCATATCTATCTCCCTACCTTATATCTATATAGGTCATATCTATCTCTCTACCTTATATCTATATAGGTCATATCTATCTCATATCTATCTCCCTACCTTATATCTATATAGGGCATATCTATCTCCTTACCTTATATCTATATAGGTCATATCTATCTCATATCTATCTCTCTACCTTATATCTGTATAGGTTATATATATCTTCTTACCTTATATCTATATAGGTCATATCTATCTCATATCTATCGCTCTACCTTATATCTATATAGGTCATATCTATCTCCTTACCTTATATCTATATAGGTCATATCTATCTCTCTACCTTATATCTATATAGGTTATATCTATTTTCTTACCTTATATCTATATAGGTCATATCTATCTCACATCTATCTCCCTACCTTATATCTATATAGGTCATATCTCTCTCCTTACCTTATATCTATATAGGTCATATCTATCTCATATCTATCTCTCTACATTATATCTGTATAGGTCATATCTATCTCCCTACCTTATATCTGTGTAGGTCATATCTATCTCATATCTTTCTCCCTACCTTATATCTATAAAGGTCATATCTATCTCATATCTATCTCCCTACCTTATATCTATATAGGTCATATCTATCTCCTTACCTTATATCTATATAGGTCATATCTATCTCATATCTATCTCTCTACCTTTTATCTGTATAGGTCATATCTATCTCCCTACCTTATATCTGTATAGGTCATATCTATCTCATATCTATCTCCCTACCTTATATCTATTTAGGTCATATCTATCTCATATCTATCTCCCTACCTTATATCTATATAGGTCATATCTATCTCATATCTATCTCTCTACCTTATATCTATATTAGTGATGAGCATCACTAATCTATATAGGTCATATCTATCTCATATTTATCTCCCTACCTTATATCTGTATAGGTCATATCTATCTCATATCTATCTCTCTACCTTATATCTGTATAGGTCATATCTATCTCATATCTGTCTCTCTACCTTATATCTATATACGTCATATCTATCTCATATCTATCTCAGATCTATCTCCCAACCTTATATCTATATAGGTCATATCTATCTCATATCTATCTCCCTACCTTATATCTATATAGGTCATTTCCGCTCATATCTATCTCTCTACCTTATATCTGTATAGGTCATATCTATCTCATATCTATCTCCCTACCTTCTATCTATATAGGTCATATCTATCTCATATCTATCTCCCTACCTTATATCTGTATAGGTCATATCTATCTCATATCTATCTCCCTACCTTATATCTCTATAGGTCATATCTATCTCCCTACCTTATATCTGTATAGGTCAAATATATCTCATATCTATCTCCCTACCTTATATCTATAAAGGTCATATCTATCTCATATCTTTCTCGCTACCTTATATCTGTATAGGTTATATCTATCTTCTTACCTTATATCTATATATGTCATATCTATCTCCCTACTTTATATCTGTATAGGTCATATCTATCTCCCTACCTTATATCTATATAGGTCATATCTATCTCATATCTATCTCCCTACCTTATATCTATATAGGTCATATCTATCTCATATCTATCTCCCTACCTTATATCTGTATAGGTCATATCTATCTCATATCTATCTCCCTACCGTGTATCTATATATGTCCTGTCTATCTCAGATCTATCTCCCTACCTTATATCTGTATAGGTTATATCTATCTCCCTACCGTGTATCTATATATGTCCTGTCTATCTCTTATCTATCTATGGGTTGGGTATGAAATACCGGCTGTCAGCATGCCAACAGTTACAAAACTGACTGCGGCATCCCGACACTGTACACGGGTAAGTATTTTACCCCTCTCCTGCCCCCTACCATAACCCTTGGGGGGTGCCATCTAGGGCTAACCTGTGGGGAGGTGGCGGCTACGGCTAACAACCCCTCTAGTGCATATACCCTGATACTCAGCTACGACATTCCGGCAGTCTGTGTTCCGGTGTCTGTCACACAACCGCCAGAATACAGGCCGCCGGGACGCCGACCACATCCCCTATCTCCTATTTATTATTCTTTTAGTAACAGTTTCTTCGATAGCGCAGCAAATTCTGTTGCGCTTTATATTTGGAAACAACTGACATAAAACAAAACTGGGTAATAACAGTCATAGAGGCAGGAAGGCCCTGCTCGCAAGTAGGGGTGTAGCGAGGGTGGCTCCAGTGGAGCGCGAGCTCTGGGCGCGGAATAGTTAGAGGGCGCGCTGCCACCCACCCACACACCCTTCCCACGGGCCACTGTACTGGCAGCCACAGAACAGGAGAAGCAGGGGGCACACACTGACTCGGAGACTAGGTAGGGAACAGGGCAGGCCAGAGGCGACAGCAGGAGACACTGACAGCCGGCACATGCCGGAGCTCTGCCCACCCTCTTTATATGTCTCACTGTCTGCTTGTAGCTGTGCAGCAGGGTTACTTCTGTCCTGCCCAGGCTGCTGTGCCATCTCTCTGCCCCGGCTGCTGCAGCACTTCTCTCTACATTGATGTTGCAGCACCTCTCTCTGTCTCTCAGGAAATTCTGGGACATTATTCTCATTGAAGCATAGTGGGAATATCAGGTCTGGATATCAGTTCTAGGGTTAAGGCATTGGGGTCTATGAAATAGTGTGTATGTGGGGGTGGGGCAATTTTGATGCAGTATTTTCATTGAGAGTTTAGGGAGGGTTTGGGTCTGTGGGGGGGGGGGGGTCACATTTGGGGCATTATTTTAATTGAGATATTTGGAGATGATCAGATTACCATGCAGGGGCGGAACTTCTGGCAGTGCAGCCGGTGCATTGCACTGGGGCCCCGCCGCACTTAAGGGGCCCACAGCCGCCGGCATTACAATGAGTCACAATGACTCATTGTATCATGCCACCGCAAGTTATGCGCCCGCCGTCCGCCTCCCGCTACGCGCCCGCCCGCTTCCATCACAACACATTCAGCGCCTGCAGCAGCCAGGCTGGAGAGGGAGGAGGGGTCCCGGCCGGAGAGGGAGGAGGGTCCGTCCTTCCCTCGTACAAACTTCACAGGTCTCACTGGCTGCTGGGTCTCACTGGCTGCTGCTGTAAGGAGGAAACGCTCTCCCATCTCCTCCTCTCTCCAGCGCCTCCCCCTCCAGACATCCTGCATTGTAATAAAATGCTTCTGATCCTGGTCATTCCATATGTGCCGGTGAGTCAGCCATGCAGCAACAGGCCCTGGTAGGAGTTAGGTGTTTTAAATGTTTTGAATTGTGTTGCATATGTATCAACACAAATAGATTTATATATATATATATACAGGTTGAGTATCCCATATCCAAATATTCCGAAATACGGAATATTCCGAAATACGGACTTTTTTGAGTGAGAGTGAGATAGTGAAACCTTTGTTTTTTGATGGCTCAATGTACACAAACTTTGTTTAATACACAAAGTTATTAAAAATATTGTATTAAATGACCTGCAGGCTGTGTGTATAAGGTGTATATGAAACATAAATGAATTGTGTGAATGTACACACACTTTGTTTAATGCACTAAGTTATAAAAAAATATTGTATTAAATGACCTTCAGACTGTGTGTATAAGGTGTATATGAAACATAAATGTATTCTGTGCTTAGATTTAGGTCCCATCACCATGATATCTCATTATGGTATGCAATTATTCCAAAATACGGAAAAATCCCATATCCAAAATACCTCTGGTCCCAAGCATTTTGGATAAGGGAGACTCAACCTGTATATATATATATATATATATAAAAATTATAATTTTTTTAATGTTATATGGAATTTGTAAAAGTGTCTGTTTGCATCTCTTGCCTCTGTATCCAATTATTCATGTATCTCCCGGGGCTATCCTATTTTCCATGATACATTGGGCTCCTCCCACCGATACTGGCATTTATCACGGATTATGCTTCGGATACCTCAGGCAGCCAAGCATAATCCGTGATAAATTTATCCCCAATACCACGTGTTTTTCAGCCGATGAAGATGGCCTCTAATTGGATACTGCAATAATTACCATCAGTCATTAATCGCAATATCCGTCTGTTTTCACCCACCAAAGCGGCATTGCAGCTTATTGTACCTATCTATCTATCTATCTATCTATCTATCTATCTATCTATCTATCTATCTATCTATCTATCTATCTATCTATCTATCCTGTCTGCGTAATGTGTAAAAAAAAAGGGGACGCTGTCTGCCGTAATGTGTAAAAAAAAAAGGGGACGCTGTCTGCCGTAATGTGTAAAAAAAGGGGACTCTTTCTGCCGTAATGTGTAAAAAAAGGGGGACAGTCTGCCATAATGTGTACAAAAAAAGGGGACGCTGTCTGCCGTAATGTGTAAAAAAAGGGGACGCTGTCTGCCGTAATGTGTAAAAAATGGGGACGCTGTCTGCCGTAATGTGTAAAAAAAAAAAAAAAGGGGACGCTGTCTGCCGTAATGTGTAAAAAGGAGAATCTGTCCGCTGTAAGGTGTAAAAGGGGTTCTACCTGGTGTAGTGGTGCTACTGTGCGGCGTAATTTGAATAATGGAGATTACTGTGTACCGTTATATGAATTGGTATTATTTTGTGGCCACACCCCTTCCCCACGTAGCCACACCCCCATATTTTTTGCGCGCGCCTACGCCGCGCACTGCCCCTGCCTTACATAGAGGGGATGGGCTCCAATGCCGTTTCTTGCACACAGTGCTAAAATGTCTAGTTACGGCACTGTTGCTAGGTATCCATTTCCCTGGCCCTGAGCATGTCCCCCTCACCAGATCCTCTCCAGGGGTGAGGGGGTGGACTTGGATGGTATGGGGAGGGGGGGGGGGCAAAGCAGTTTGTTGCACCTGGGCCCACCGCTCGCTAGTTCCGCCACTGTGTGGGTGAGTTAAAAGGATAGGGTTAATGCAACCAGGTAAGTGAATAGTTGAATAAGATAATTTATAAGTTAGAAAGAGATTAGTTTAAGGTCTTATTTTGAAGGGTCTACTGTTTAAATGTACATTGGGAGGAGTGATTGCATGTCCCCTGTTTGAGGACTGGATGGGCTAGATGAACACTCCATAATTGATGTGCTCATTCATCCCCCTTGGTGCAAGGCAATCCAGTCTGAAAGTCCATTCGGATTTGCGTTTGAGGAGTTCTTGCATTAGGTCACCACCTCAGATACCCAAATTAATTTTTTTCCAGACCGAAGGCTTGTAGATCCAATGGGTTGCTCTGATGGAACCTATGAAAGTGGCGTGCCACAGGTGTAAGTTTCCTCATTTTTTGTAAGTCTGCTGAGGCAATTCTCACTGATCCCTCGTGTTCTAGGTTACTATGTTACAACTGCATGAGATACAATATACAACCCCAATAGCATTGCAATTGATGAATTGTCCAATTGTCCTTGCTCCGCCATATCGATCTGATACTTTGTATGTTTTTCTCATATGGTGACACACTTTGCAGTACCCACAGTGAAAAGATCCTCTGATTGTCTGTTTGGATTAGCAGTGAAGTGACTGCGGGTTAGTTTATCTCTGGTTTTTGTATGTAAGTCTGTGTCCATTCTTCTTTTATGATTAACCATAATAAAAGTTAAGTTTTAACATATTTCATATCCATCAAGTGAGCCCCAACATAGAGTCTTTCTTTTTTCTTTGTACACTATAATTGATACCCCTGACTCTGGGAGCACCACCAACTTTTACATCAAGCACCCCTATCAGGGATCCTTCTATTGTTACACACTGTTGGTCCACTCGCAAGAGTATATATACAACTCCTTGCAATTTCAAATCTAGTATGGTGCCGACCCCTACTAGTCTACACTTCTGTGTCTCTGCCTGCAATGCATACTGTCCTGCTTACAATCTGGGAGTCTGGTTCTGCTGCTGCACAAGAGGGAGCATTAGTGATGACAGTGTGCTTCGACTGGGGAACCTGCAAGAGGGGGACCTGGGGTACCATATGCTCTGTGCTTTCCCCCCCAAATCTAGCTATGATGTTCAGAGATTTCATGCTGCTGAGGCCAGTGAAGCTGCATCCAAGAACGCAACCACTGGCTACAGCACACCAATGAAATGGGGGCGACATGCCCCGTTTTCTGTAGGGTGCCTGTCATTGGTGCCCTCAAACGTCAGCAGCATATCAATCATGCTGCAGTGTTTGGGGCACTGCAAGCGACATCGTAGCCCCAAATCTGCACATGCACAGTGCAAATCCTGCGCATGTACAGACAAAAATCATCGTAGAGGCACATCAACCATCGCTTTGCGTGCATCTCTGAATTAGACACTAAGTGACTTTGGGGCAAATTTATCAACAAATGGTATCTTGTTATCACTCATTACTAATGATAAATGATGCTCCAGCCAATCAGCTCCTGTCATTTTTTAAACACATGACAGTTAGGAGCTGATTGGTTGGAGCACTTTTTATCATTCATAACAAGTGATACAGGGGTAGATGTATTAACCTGGAGAAGGCATAAGGAAGTGATAAACCAGTGATATGTGCAAAGTGATAAAGGCACCAGCCAATCAGCTCCCATATGTAAATTAACAGTTGGGATCTGTTTGGCTGGTGCGTTTATCACCTTGCATATATCACTGGTTTATCACTTCCTTATGCCTTCTCCAGAGTACCAACAAAAAGAACTGGGAAAGAATCTGCACTCTCAAATTACATATCAAAGAATGGTAAAGTGAAATAAATCACATGTAGTGACCCCAATAAATACTTTAAGGATTCATATACATAAATTTTGGGGGTGCTACCTAAGACAACCAATTAACAACACATGATATGGAAAAAAGACAATGGGGTTGTACTGATAAGGTGCACAAAAGATAAATTAAAATATAACTTTTATTATCACATTGAGAGGCCGTAAATCGGTCAGCGTAGCGAAATATATAGGTAAAATTGAATATAGAATCCAAAAGAATAGTGCTCTAAGATAGAAAAGTGATAAGACTTAAAAATGTATCCACTCCGATGATTGCAGAAACTACCAATGCCAAGTATATATGAGAATAGTTGGAATACTGATCAATTGACAAATAATTCTGTTATGTGTACATGTGAGTAAATCAAATCTACACTACTTGGTGTGCCCACAACTGGCAGCTACTGAAGACTTCAGGCTCCCAGTGTCCTCTGTGGTGTAAGTATTTGTTATATATTCTTTATACGTGTCAAATACTTTGCCATCCACAGCCCATGTGTGTCAGAAAAATATTTTGAGTTTGAAATAAGAAGAATGGTATATATACAAATTTGTATGCCCAAGATTCACTGTCCTATGTCGCCTGAGTATTCACTCCTGACATACACACGATACTTGCACATTCGTTGGCACAGTTGGAATAACTTCTTGCTCTAGCTGTATCAACAGCAATATGAAGTCAGATAAAGCATATCGATCAATAAGAGTGAGTTATGGCTCGTTGGGCGTATGTCACTGTATTCATTGGGCATTTGAAGAACAACTTTGTTGCAAAATGGCTTAGTTCTAAATGTGTCACTATGTTTCATAAGCACTACATTCACAGCAGTTGCTGCTTATACCCCACCATCACAGTAAAATGACTATGACTGGATGGGGTTAATTAAGCCTATGTATTCACTGTTAGGATTGAGCTTGTGGGTGGGGATATGTATACTAATATTAAATGGGCACGCAAGGGTTGGTACATTCGTTCATACCTATAAATAGAATAGTCCCTATTTCATATCATGGATTACTCACGACCCTTAAACGACGATTAATATGCCCAGCATTAAAAGTATGGTATAATCGTATACCGAACTTAATGCTTATAGAGGCAGTATATCCACTGTGATTCACTAATAAACTGAGGCCGATTTTTATCCTGAGTTATTCAGGCAGAATATGATTGTCAGTAGAGGAAATAATACGTGTGAGTCAGCTTAATATGCAGCTCATTGAAAACCACTGATTTGCCATCAAGTTAAATACAGTCAGTATTGATACTCTAATGGATCTTCCCGTAATGCTTGTATACTGAAAAATCAGGGTTGGCTGTGCTGTACAGGTATGTAATGCATATATGATCCTATACTGACTACACCATGGTGCGTCAGCCCCCCGTGAACACAGATTGATAGGTGGAATAAAAGGGCCCCTTGGACTGCAAATTACAAAGGTATATGAACTACATCGGCAGATAATTAATCCGCATTTGTCTGATTGTGAGGTGATCTCTTGCTTGCCGTGTAGTAATGTATCAGCCCTGCTAGAACCCACACTGAATAAATACTGCTGGAGGCACTTGTAGCTGTAAGTTATAAGAATGAATGTGCTATAACAGCATATGTTGAATCAGCGTTAATCTGACTATCAAGTACTTCCTCTATTAGCCGTGTAGTAGTGTTACTTACTATAGTGAACACACAAAATAATAAATGATTTTAAAGACACCTGTAGCTGTGGAATGTGAAGGTAGATATGCTACAACGGCACATATTCAATCAGCATTTATCCGCTTGTCGGGCATTCCCGTGCTTGCCGTATAGCCAAATATCAAACCTTATAAGCACACACTGTAGAGATGATACTTAAGCCTTCTCCAGAGTAACAAGAATATCACTAGTTGATAAATCTACCCCTTTGTTAGCAAATGTCTGGTTGTATGAGTTTTGCTTTGGCAACAAATAACCCACAATGAGATATCTACTAATTAAATTCATTTTATTTTTAATTCATACTTATTTTGCTTGCATCCCCACTTAGATCTACTTTGGTAAGAATTTCCCTCAAGGAAGACTACCGTATTCCAATGTCATGGGAAACACCGAAATGTACTTAAGAAACTTATCATTTTGCAACCTCTTAATGATTCACAACAGGTAATAGCAAAAATCATGGAAAGCATTCATCTGTAATCTTTCTAAGTACTATGCTTGTAAATGACCATACAATATTAAAATGCAATTGCAAGGCTGACAGCCAAACTGAATTCACCGGGAAGATAAACTGGGATCTCACTGTAAAGAATTAAAAAGCAAAAGTGAAATATGCCTACCAGAATGTAATTATTGGCTTTATTAATAACTTAATTGACATTAGGGCGAGTGCTTCAACCCTTAATGCAGTTTATAGAATTTCCAGACACTACAAGCGTAGATTTTATTTCCCCTGAAGCTACAGTACTTTATAAGACCACATTTTATTCTTAAGTGTTATATGCAAATAAAGAAGAACACTAAATACTGAGTGTGAGAATAGTTCTACTAAATCATTATAAATGCATTATAATAAAGATGTTATGAGCTCTCATATATAAGACTAACTTCCAACTTGGCGATGATCAACATGTATAGTCTGAATTACAGTCTGACATTGAAAAAAGGTGGTTAATGTAACCCTAGTCCATTCTAGAGTCAGTCTGTTTTCCACTGAACTACAGTATGTAATAAAAGAAAAAAACATTCAGTACATAATGATAACAGTTGAAAATGCTTGTTTGGCCAAAAGACTCAACAAAAACCTTTATGGAACATACAGTACTAAGGAAGTTTTCATTCATTTGTGAAGTCTGGAATGTTATTGGCACTCTACTGGGGGTATTAATTGGGCATATTTTTATAGGTCCATACATGAATAGATGCACGCACCAATTAACCTATATTTATTTCCCCCCCCCCCCCCTCCCACTTCCATTGCCAAGACCTCCATTGCTGTGCTTATACTCTGAAGTGCACCGCCTCTACCAGTGCTGGTCCTAGACCTTGTGGCGCCCAGGGCGAAAGTTTCCGCTGCCCCCCCCCCTCCCACAAGTAAAACAGGGTGAGTGCGCTCCTGCGGTACGCAGCAAAAAATAGGGGCGTGGCTTCATGGGGAAGTGGCGTGGTCACAGTTATGCTCCCTGCAGTTGTGTCTTCAGTAATTGTGCCCCCTGTAGCTGTGCCCTCAGTAGTAGTGCCCCCTGTAGCTGTGCCCCCAGTGTTGTGCCCCCTGTAGCTGTGCCCCCAGTGCTGTGCCCCCTGTAGCTGTGCCCCCTGTAGCTGTGCCTCCTGTAGGTGTGCCCCCAATACTGTGCCCCCTGCAGCTATGCCCCCAGTAACTGTGCCCCCTGTAGCTGTGCCCACAGTAACTGTGCCCCCTGTAGGTGTGCCCTTAGTAGCACCGATTACCTGAAAAAAAGAAAAAATACTTACCATCCCCACTTCCCGACCGCTGCTGCCCTCCGTCTCCAGCTGCCGGCACCGCTCCTCGGATCTATGGGAGAGACAACATGACGTCTCTCCCATAGCACCGCACAGACACTAGAGGTCAATTATGACCTTTAGTGTCTATGGCCTCTCCCACAATGCCGTGCGGTGCGCGATGATGTCATCATGCACCGCACGGCAGGCACCAGTAGCGGATCTTGCCACGGCGGCGGCACCCTCGGGAGAGCGGCGTCCCGGGCAAAAATCCTGCTTGCCCGTGGCAAGATCCGCTACTGGCCTCTACCAAGCAGGCCACACTTTTAGGCATGAAAAGTAAACATGTATCTTCAGGAATGCCTAACAAATTGCCTTACTGTACCATTAGCTTAGTATGTAAACAACATTATTTCTCTGGCTGGGTCCACAGGATTATCCACAGGATAACATTGGGATATGGTTGAGCGACAGCGGAAATGGCACCAACACGGTCACGAGCTTTCTGGCCTCCCAGGATGCATCGGGGCCTTCACCATATAGTCCCGCCCACTGACTCAGTCAAATCAGTTTTTTGCTTGGTGCGGCAGGAAGCCGCATGGTCGCAGGGCTGCTGATATAGCAGCCTCAAGCTTTTTATTATTTTATTTTTATAGACTTACTATATTGTTTTTTTGAGCGACTTCTCTTAACAGCGTCTTAAACGCATACTAGAAAGAGTCGCTCCAACAACTCCCCACCGGGTCGCAACAACGCTTACCTTCGGGTATTAGTGCTGTCTCGACGGGCGTCTGTGTCGGATGTTCTAGCAGGTCCAGCAGACGTAACCAGGCTGTGGCCAGAGGATGGGGAGATGGTGAGTCTATGGACTTCCTCTTACTAGAGGGGTCAGGACACAGCTACACTGATTTGGTGGAGACTACAAACAGTGTGTTGATGCGCCGAACATCTCGAGTGCGACAGCGCTACGCTCCGGGGATCATAGGCGCCAGGACTAGGTAGAGGCTGCGATCCTGGGAGTTTAAGTCAACAGGAGGATTCAGACGCTCTCCTGGCCGCCCCTCCTCCGAGTTCATGGCCAGTTTCCGCGCGTCTTTCGTTTCATGAACTGAATGACCTCACTTCCGGCTCAGATGCTACCACGAGGGTACTCGGTCGCAGCTTAGATGCTGCGGTTGTGTACACTAGAGTTCCCGCCCAGACCGAGTCGCAGGCCTTAGCGTCTGCATACACGTGGAAGCCGCTCAGCGTCCGTGTCCGTCATTTAGCGACCGTGTCCGTTATCAGTTATCAAGTGCGGTAGTGTACATCAGTAGCGTCTGAATCCACTCAGCGTCTTACGAGCGTATTTGCTTGGATATGGAAGTGTGGTGAGTCTCCCTGTGTCCCGCTCTCCGGAGGCAGGGTATACAGTACTAAAAATTCTCTCTACTTCTTAGTATGAATAGTTAATTTTTAGTACCTATTGCATATGAGACCTGTATATTACTGTGTTTTCTGCATGTTATGTTGGAAAAAAGAACCAGTTTAAAACAGAAGTACAATTTTCCTACTTATGTATAAGTTGTTATGGAGGTTGTATTCTCATATGGCAATGTCTAATGCTTTAACATGTGACTGACTGCTAGTATGTGTGCTGACTTTTCTGTGTAATGTCAGTCCTGTTCTGACCCTCAAATCAGGTGCACTGTGGTCAGATTGATCTCACCTCTATATACTTACATAAAGGGTGATTTTCTGTCACAAATTGTGTAGTCAATAACAGATTATTACCATGTCTGTGAGCGGCAAAAGTGATGAGGATAATTTATCAAGCACTCCTACAGCCCTAACATGCTTATCTTGTAAGTCAGGGGTAATTGATATGAATCAATTAGTCGCTTATGAGTGTGCAAACTGTTTAGCTTTTCAGCGAAGTAAAAAACAGGAGTTGGTTCAACCACCCACAGAGCCACTATGGAATGTGTTCGCAAAGACTCATATCTTCTATAGCAGACAAGTTAACTCCGGTACGCCACCTCAAGGGTTAGGTTACACTATTAACCCATACATGCAGCTCCCTTCCTATGGCTTGGTTCCAGTAGCCTCTACAAGCAACCAAGGGACAGGTAAGACTAAGACAGATACGTCTATGTGGCAGACTACACAAGATGATACATCGGATGATGATACAATAGATTTGAATACTCCGTATGATGATCAGCCGCAGAGTTTTAGTTCAGAAGATGTAGTTGAACTTATTAAAGCTGTGAAGGCTGTTCTCTCGTTGGAAGAGCCAGCCAAGACGGTTTTAAAAGCTAAAGCACCTGTATTTAAACTAACAAAATCAGTGAGAGCTGAATTCCCAGCGTCAGATGAGCTGACGGAAATGATGGATGAGTCTTGGGCGGCGCCCAGTAAAAAGTATAAGATTCCTAAAAGATGGGATTCTTATTATCCATTTCTAGCTGTGGATTGTTCGAAAAGAGAAGCTCCTCCAAAAGTAGATGCACATGTTCTGCGACTCGTGCATAAATCTGCTTTACCACTGTCATCTACCTCACTAAATGATGTCACAGACAGAAGGGTAGATAGCCTTTTGAAAAATATTTTTTCTCTAGTAGGAGCAGTGGTAAGACCTGCTATGGCTTCGGCCTGGGTAGCAAAGGCAATGGGCGAATGGATAGAGGAACTAGAGAATGACATCCCTTCTCCTACTAGGGAGCAAGAGGATCGTTTTTGCCGTTTAAGACAATCTGCCCAGTATTTGGAAGAAGCTGCAATTGATGTAGGTACAGTTGCTTCTAAAGCTTCAGCCTTGACAGTAGTCGCTCGCAGAGCAGTTTGGCTACGGACCTGGAAGGCAGATGCGGAATCCAAGAAAGAATTGGAAGCATTGCCTTTTGTCGGTAATATATTTTTTGGAAAACCTTTATCGGATATCCTAGAATCAGAGGCTGAATCGAAGGAGGTCAGATTTCCGGCTACCTATAACCCTAAGTCCAAGGGTTTAAAATGTTGCTCTTTTCGTTGGCAAAGCAAGGCGAAAGATAAAGAGGAGCCTAAGCAACCCCAGTTTAAATCCAGCGGTAGGAAGCAGTGGGCTAGCAAAAAGCCAGCTTCAAAACCTGAACAGAAACCATCAGCCTGAAGAGATGGGCCTCCGCCTGGAGGATTCCAGGGTTGGGGGCCGACTCCTTCATTTTGCACACATATGGCAACAGTCAACAGCAGATGCTTGGGTGCAGAAGGTAGAATCTCAGGGGTATGGGTTCCCATTCAGGAGGCAGTCTCCTCAAAGATTTTTTTGCACCAGCCCATCTCGTATAGAGTCGAAGGCCAATGCCCTACAAGAAGCAGTCCAAAAATTACTGCAGTCAGGTGTGATTGTCCCAGTACCTCCATCACAAAGGGGACAGGGGTTTTACTCCAATCTATTTCTAACCCAGAAGCCAAATGGGTCATATCGACCAATTCTCAATCTGAAAATGTTGAACAAATACATTTGGATCCCAAAGTTCCACATGGAGATGTTACGCTCCATAATGTTGGCTATGGAACTGGGAGATTACATGATATCTCTGGATGTATGGGATGCTTACCTACATGTGCCTATAGCACTGTCGCATCAGTGTTACCTCAGGTTTGCCATCCTCCAGGAACATTTTCAGTTCCAAGCCTTGCCCTTCAGGCTAGCTACAGCACCCAGGGTGTTTACCAAGATCATGATGGTTATGGCAGCTTGTCTGCGCAAACAGGGGATAAGAATATTCCCATACCTCGACGACCTGTTAATTCTAGCACATTCGCAGGATGTACTTTTGAGCCATCTTCAACAGACAAAAGTTTGTTTACAGAGACACGGGTGGCTCATAAATTGGGAATAGTCATCTGTGAATCCGTCACAGCGGATGGTTCATTTGGGGGCCATATTGGATTCAGACCTACAGAAAGTTCTCTTACCAGAGAAAAAGATAGTCAAGGTGCAGGTCATGGCTCAGGAAGCGTTGCACGCCCAGACAATGTCAGTCCATGCAGCAATGCGACTGTTGGGTCTGATGGTATCAACCTTCGACATGGTGGAATATGCGCAGTTCCACTCCAGACCATTGCAGCACCTTATTCTGACCAAATGGAACGGCAATCATCAGACGATATAGAAGCAGATGATAAAGTTTCCAGTAAACGTAAAAAGGTCTCTAGCGTGGTGGCTACAGACAGACCATTTAAACAAGGTGAGACCCTTTTGGATAAAAGAGTGGCAAGTCCTGACAACAGATGCCAGCCTGCAAGGCTGGGGTGCGGTACTCGGAAGCCTATGGTTCCAGGGATAATGGACCGCAAGGGAAAGTCGCCTGCCAATAAATCTGTTGGAAATAAGGGCCATTTACTTGGTTCTAGTTCAGGCAAAGGACAGTCTGCAAGGAAGACCAGTCCAGATTCGCTCAGACAATGCGACGGCAGTAGCATACCTCAATCATCAAGGAGGTATTTACAGCAAGAGACTGATGGAGGAAGTAACTCCTATTCTAAAATGGGCAGAACTCCATCTCCCAGCATTGTCAGCAGTATTTGTCCCGGGTGTACTAAACTGGGAAGCGGATTTTCTCAGTCAGCACACCATTCAGGAAACCGAATGGGTACTACACACAGAAGTGTTTCAGACACTGGTGAACAGATGGGGTCTACCAGAGATAGACCTTATGGCGTCTCGTCTAAACAACAAAGTTCCAAGGTACGGATCGAGAACAAGGGACCCAGGAGCGGTCCTTGTAGACGCACTGTCAGTAGAATGGAGGTTTCAGCTGGCGTATCTGTACCCTCCAATATCTTTGTTACCCAGAGTAGTGAGAAAGATAAAACAAGCAAAAGGAGCAATGATTCTAATAGCTCCAGCTTGGCCAAGAAGGCATTGGTACACAGATCTGTTGAGAATGTCCGTGGAAGCACCGATACTGCTCCCTCAACGTCCAGATCTACTAATGCAGGGTCCTTGTTGTCACAGTCATCTGGATCACCTGTCTTTGACGGCGTGGCTGTTGAAACCTCTATCTTAGAGGCTAAAGGATTTTCGAAACAAGTAATCCAATCTATGCTTAGAGCAAGAAAGCCTTCTTCGGCCCGTGTGTATCATAGAATATGGCAAGCCTATATTCATTGGTGTACTGGAAAAAATTTCAATCTGAGATCTTTTAAAGTGAAAACGAAGAGTAAAGAAGACTCTTTTTTGGGTGCACTCTTATTAAGTATGTATTTATGAAATTTGTTAAAACATACAATTTTTATTATATTTAATTAAAATATTGTCCGTATCCACTCATATTGCATTTGTAGGAGGAACAAGTCAAAAAATGGGGTTATGTCCTGGTTTGATCTATCCCAATATAGACTGGCATGGGGGTGTAGATATATTAACCATACACCTGTTCTCATGCCATACCAGTACAAGCTGTGCTTGTTTTAATGGGACCAAAATAGGTCATGCAAAAATATGTATCAGTTACACCGGGATTATGTGTACCAAATAAACTATCTCGTCTAGTCTTAGCCACTTAAGCCCTCAATGGGTACTTGATAGGATAGAACTGAAAAGATTAGGTTCTATTGAGTCTCGCCTAAGAAGATGATGGTTAAGGAGACCAAAAATTGGTGATATACCGATGTTCTTGCCTGAATAGAATCAAGAAAATTGTATGAGATGGGAAGGAAGAAGTAGTGGTGATACTGCTGTTGGTATTCGAGTTTTGATTTGGAACAACCTCAGATTACTACACTGGGTATTCTTTGAGGGTCACCCCTCAAATACTGACCCAGCCCATCACCGTTTTGCTTCCAAGATCAGACGAGATTGGGCTCTAGCGGTGAGGTATGGTAGTAACCTATGAATGAGGAGTTCCACTCACCAATGAGAGTGCACCTATTTAATAGATTTAAGGAAGAAGTGTGGATCTGCTGTCCTGTTAGACCTGGGATTGCTCCCAGGAATCATGGATGAGAGTCCACGAAAATAGAAAAGGTATTGAATTCTTTATAAGAAATAAGAAAGTAACATAGTGCATAGATTCAGGCAATTTATAGACAAAATGTGCATGTAAAATTGCAGATAAGTTTGCACATCAGTATTATCTATGGTATATATTCACACTGAAAACCCAGCAAAAATGCCCTTTTCTGGGTGAGGATTTCATCCAAAACACTTTCATTTAAATATATAGGTAATATATCCAAGGGTGCTATCAAGTGAGGTCTCAGATACAATGTATCAAATATTGTCTGACGAGCAAAAAGAATAATATTATATCAGGTATAACATGTATGTATCAAGACTAGGGCTATCATCTTATATGCTATCAATTAGTTATAATAACTGATAAAAATAAAAATTATTATATTAGTATGAAAGGTGATACCAATTACTGCCCAGGTCCCTGGGTCAGTCAAGGGTGAGGATAATAAAGATATTCTCCCGTGTGAGAACCTTTTTGCATGCCTGGTTCAGAATCCTTCTTGCATATTGTAGAAATCAAGGTCCTTACTGCATATTGGATAGGAATTAGGTAGGAAAACGCGTTTCACCCGTGTCCACGGGCTTGCTCACTTCCATCTTTTAAAGTGTCCAGGATTTTGGATTTCCTTCAAGCAGGATTGGATAAAGGTTTGAAAGTTGCTTCCTTGAGGGTTCAAGTATCAGCGTTAACTGTATGGTTTCAGCAAAAGATTGCTGATTTACAGGATGTACGTACGTTTTTTCAAGGAGTAGTACATATTCAACCTCCATTTGTTCCTCCTGCAGCTCCCTGGGATTTGAATTTAGTTCTTAAATTTCTCCAGGGTCCTCTGTTTGAACCACTTAAGAGAGTAGATCTTAAATGGTTAACGTAAAAAGTGCTTTTTTTACTGGCAATGGCGTCAGCCAGAAGAGTGTCAGATTTAGGAGCATTATCGTGTAAGTCTCCTTTCCTAAGTTTTTTTTCCAGACAGAGCAGTTCTCAGAACGAGATCTAGTTATCTTCCAAAGGTGGTATCAAAGTTTCACCTGAATGAAGAGATTGTAGTCCCAGCTTTTCAGGTATCGGGACTATCTGCAGGAGAAGCGTCGCTGGACGTGGCCCGAGCTTTAAGAATCTACATAGATCGTACTAGTGCCATCAGGAAAACAGATTCTCTCTTCATCCTCTACAGATTCCATAGAAGAGGATGGCCTGCTAGTAAACAGACGCTGGCGAGATGGCTCCGAATGGTAATATTAGAAGCTTATTCTCATGCAGATCTCCCTACTCCGGCTAATGTCTCTGCACACTCTACACGTAAGGTAGGTCCTTCTTGGGCAGCACAACAGGGTGCTTCAGCAGAACAGATATGTAAGGCAGCCTCATGGTCTTCCATAAACACATTCATCAGACATTATGCCTTGGATACTTTTGCCTCTCATGACGCAGACTTCGGGCGAAAGGTCCTCCTGTGCAATCAGGAGCGTCCCCACCAGTAAAATGGCTTTGGGAATCCCAATGTTATCCTGTGGACCCAGCCAGAGAAATATACATTATGGTAAGAACTTAACGTATATTTATCACTTATGCTTATTCAGAGAACTGTAAAAGTCTATACAGTATGTATGGTTTTATTAATTGCATGTAAAAAATACAGTTAAAAATACACCCTAACAGATAATATTTATTTATTATTTATTAGCAGTTTCTTATATAGCGCAGCATATTCCGTTGCGCTTTACAATTAGAACAACAATTATAGAACAAAACTGGGCAAAGACAGAAAAATTATAAACAGATAAATAAATATTTCATAAGGAATACAATCTAAAAAACGACACACATTATACACACCTGCACAAGTAATGAACAAAGTGCCATTGCTAAGCACAACAAATTTCTCAGAGGATTCATCCTCAGGTGTTTTGGGTTCAGTTTGGGTTTTGGATATGGGTTTCTTTCAAAATCGATAAAAATCTATAAAAAAAAATCTAAAATCATGTAACTTGGACCTGTTTTTATTTCAATAGTATTATTAACATCATTATAATATACATTTTCAGTCATTTCCAGTCAATTTTGTCCACCTCAGCATACACTCTGCTGTGTGAAATCACAGGTGAGGGACTTACATGCAATGAAAAACCAGAGACTCAGTTTATTAATATGAGTTCAGAATTCTAGGGAAGAACCTACAGTACTTGGGACTCGGCATCCTGCAATCCTGAGGAAACCTGCACAAGGTGAAACTAGTTGATTACAGAGATACTGATCCTGAACAGAGCCGCAACAGTGCACTCAGCGGACTGCTTGGTAAGCTCCGCCGGCGGACACCCAGCAAACCTGACCGGTCTCTGCAGCCAGGAGGACCGAGAAGCCCCATAAGCTGTGACAACTTGCCGCAAGAGGTATTTACCAGCACCACACAAGTTACTCCAACATCCATTCACTGGCAGCATGTGTTTTCAATGAACATCTACTTTCCGTCACGAGGGACTGACATTGCAGAAAAAAGCACACCAATCACCTAATAGGCTATGGGGCACCGAACTACAACCAGGAAACTTACAAATAACGTTACCATTACACAAAGTGACGGAGTGGGTAAGACGCAAACAACGCATCACCCTCACATAGTACCTTAATGACTTTGAACTGATGTTTATTCTGATCGATCACAAGTGATCACACTTAATTGACTTTAATTACTGTGCACTAGAGGTCAAGCTTTGGAGTAAAGAAAACTTTGTGATTTCAATAACATACATCCAGACCTCCAAAGTATCTTTTTTAATGCAATTTACTTTACCTTCCTATATATGTGTGTTATTTGTCTTTGTTTGTGGATAAGTTTGTCTACCGGTACTAGGAACACTCCCCGCAAATAGCAATTATACCCAAGAAATTCATTTTTTAAGACCAGTAATAATAACAACAGTCTGTTCTAGGCTCACATCATTTACTTGCCTTAGAATAGACCTTAGAAATTCCACAATGCCACGGCATTTTAAGCTGTTTTGTGATTGTGTACAATAAATACATCCTCTTTTAAAACAAGTATTGTGTGTTTATCCATGGTAGCGCTAGGAGTACACCCCCCTTTTAAGTACTTGGGACTCGGTCCACTCGGATCCTCAAAAGTGATCCGACCCAGGATGCGGTTCTACTCGGACCCCCAAAGTTTGAGTGTATTTGGTTTCCAACAAAACCGATCCGCTCACTTTTTATCTAATTGCTGTCATCTCACACTACAAATGAGATCTTGTTTCTTCACTGCTCCACATATCTAGGCTCATCTGTTCCCCTACTCTGTATCATGCTAGGAAATCATTAATTCTCCCAATGGGATCAGTATAAAATACCTACAATCAAAATCAAAATGGTCAATAACCCGACAACAATTGACCGACAGTCAAAATCCCGACAAGGTCAAAATACTGACATTTAAAATGTCGACTGGTCAAAAAGTTGACACAAGTTTTTCATTGTTTTCTGTTGTGTATGTCGACATAGGTTGACATGGACACCGTAAAAGTGTACCGCATGCACTCGTCATGCTTCGGGTATGGTGCTTTGCTGCGCTCGGCACACTATTATATTCCCCCTCCAGGTCCGCTGGGATGGTAAAGTATGAACAAGTCGGTTTAAAAAAAAAAAATCATGAAAAACTCATGCCGACTTTTTGAACTCTCGACATTTTAAATGTCAGTATTTTGACCTTGTTGATATTTTAAATGTTGGTATTTTAACCATGCCAGGATTTTGGCTTTGTCAGGATTTTGACTGTCGGTCAATGGTTGTTGGGATTTTGATCGTCTGGATTTTGATTGTCGGTAAATTGACCGCATCCCCTCCCAACACCTCCCTTCTGCTAATGTAATTTCTGCCCATCCTTAATCGTGCTCTAGGAACCCATTCACCTCAGAAGAATCCAAGGTAAATTGAAAATGTACAATTGACCTAAAGAAGCTTTTGCACTTAGCAGCTGATGATTTGTGCTTTGTAAACAACCTCCTGTTTCATCCAATGATAGGAATCTCTGCTTTATGGGTATTTTTTTTGTCAGCTACGTCGCATGCCATCTACAGACTTAATCTAAACAGGGTTGGGGATGAGATACCAGCATTCAGGATGCCGGCGTTCAGTATACTGACGTCGGCATCCCTAGATTGAAATCCTGACAGGGGTGAGCTCCGCTCTCCCCTACCCCTACCTCTCCCTTCCTCAAACTAACTCTAACCTCCCCTTTGGTGCCTAACCCCAACGTCCTCCATTGCTGCCAAACCTAACCCCCCTTTCCGCAGACTAAACAGTTGACCAGTTATATATAATGTCGACAATCTGCAGGGTTTACACACGATATATCTGTAAGCTACGTAGTTAACAGATATATCTTTTCGGCCTCTCAGTATTGCAAACATATAGTTCAGATATGCATCTGCAATCGACATATATTTTGGCCACACTGGTTCCTATGGCCAGACATATCGGCCGGCCAATTATTAAGTGTGTATGCGCAGGCACCGACTTACTAAATCGGTCGGTGGGTCGGCCAGACAGCCGATCTGTCGGCCAAGTGTCTACCCTACATTACTGAGGATGGAATGGGGTCTTTAATAAATTAACTGATTGAAAGTCCAAAATGATTTCTGTACTTGCTCGTAAACAAAATATTCAGCGTCTTACTCTTAACTGGGAATTCAAAAAGCATATAAAGTAAAAATCGTGTGTGGATCATAGGGTCGACAGTAACTAGGTCATCAGTCACTAGGTCGACCACCATTAGTCGACAGTGACTAGTTTGACACCTGAAATAGGTCAACATGGCCATTAGGTCTACATGGACAATGTTGACATGAAAAAATGTCGACATGAGTTTTTTATGGGGGGGGTTGTTTCGTTTTCTTCATAAATTGACCAGGAACCCCAATTAGTGCACCGTGTCCCCTTGTGCTTCCGGCAAGATTACCGTTCCCAATTGTAGTCCACGTGGATCATAAAGTATGAAAAAGTTCCAAAAATGAATAATTTTTTTTAAACTCATGTTGACCTTTTTCCATGTCGACCTAATGCATGTCGACCACTAGTGGTCAACCTAATGAGTGTCGATCTAAGTGCTGTCGACCTAAAGACCGGATACCGTAAAAATCTGCAAGTATTACAGTTATATAACATGGCAAAGCATGTAGAATGCTATAGTCCCAATCAGAAACCCATTGCTCCAAAATGTATATTGTATGTAGTCTTTTTAGTGTATTTTTTAATGTGTGTTCTCCATATTTAAGCAATTAACACATCAGCACATGGAATGTAGTTGTGGTGAACTCAGGCAAATATTTGCTATAAATTGTCTTTAAGCTGTAATGTTAAGAATTAGCATTATGTATATGCCTAGCCCAATATACTGTAACTATATAACTACTAATACAGACACACACATAGATAGATAGATAGATAGATAGATAGATAGATAGATAGATAGATAGATAGAGATTTTCTTTTACAATGTTTAGCTTCAGTCTTTTCCTAAATATGACTCAAAGTGGAGATTTTCCCTTGAACAGGGAAATTTTTAATAATTCACACATGGCATCACTGGATACACGCAGTGAAAATTCATGTGCTAACCTCAAATCTGGCAGAACTAAACATTTCAGAAATAAAACTGTCAAAGTTTTCTTGGTTGCAATAAGCCCTCAAAGGCTATGAAGAAAGGAACTAGCCATAAATCTACCAGAAGGGGAGAAAAGTGCGGTAAATGCCCAAATGAACAACCTTTGCTTTCAACGCTGTGAGATATAATGTGATAGAATAAAAGTTATTTTAAGTAGAACATTTAATTTGAAGGGACCACGGTTCCACAGTTCCACTTGGTCTCTTCATAACGTTTTAATGATTAGGTAATATACATTAACTACATGTCAATAATGTATTCCCGGGCACACAACCATGCAAAGGTTTGCATATTTGCTAATGGTACCCAAAAGCACAAGGGAATGAATCATTATTTAAGCAATTTGCTTGCAGTTAGTGCGTGAATGCCTTCCCATGATGCTTTGCTGCTTGTTTGCCCTTCAATAAAAATTATTTCTGACCCAAGTGTGATCTCTTAAATCAGAATACTAATGCCAGCAATCGAAGCTCCAACGAGCTAATGCAGGAAGAAAACCTGGCTAATTTTTCACCACAACACTGAATATTCAAGAGGCGACAGTGGAGGGAAGAAGTTAACGTTAATTAATATTTGAAGCAGTGAAATAAAAGCAACAGTGGAGCTAATTTTGCAGGACAATTAATCATGGGTCCTACTAATTACACAAGGGATTTTGCAAATGATTTTTTTTCCAGGTAGCAGGATAAAAATTACAATTTGCTAACCCTCAAAACTGCTGGCTTCCAACCAACGTCTCTAGCCAGTACAATTAGTGAAAATAGAAGAGCGTTGGTAATTGCAAGTTTGGAGACGAACATGTTAGAATTTAAATTGCCCTAAATAAGAAAGTGCTTGCTCAGACACTATGCATGCTTCCTCAATAAAAAAAAGTGGAAACACTGGTACCCGGACATGGTATAAAAATAAACTAGAGGGATCATTACCGTAGCTATTTGTTCTGTTTTCAAAAAAGAGTGTAAATAAAGTTTTCCTTTTCAAAATGCATTGTCATGATTTCAATGCAAATTCCAACCGAAAAATTGATCACTTGGGAATAACGGTATTCTATAGTAACTAACTAAAATACTATCTTATTTTATTCATTTACTGTGACACAGTCAACTACCAACGCATATGCAGGCATCAGGAATCGAGATAGAAACTCAAATAAAATCTCCAATAAAATATGATGTTTTCTTTCAAAGAGACAATTTGAAAGGGTATAAAATGAAACAAATTACCATATTCATGAGCACGGCCTGTGAAATTGCAATGCAGTAAACTGTGCTCATGTAATTTACATGCATCTCTGTTAATTAAAAAAAGCTGCTAATTAGAAACAATTGTGCAATTCAGAAACATCCATCTTGAACGCAAGTGACATAGACCGTTAATAAACTTTCAGAAAGATATGCATAAGAAAACAGTAACATTATTTACTATTATGTACTTGAGCTAAATAAAGATGAATTTATACAAATGTTTGTTTAATAGATTGAGAGATCGTTAACAGGGACTGTATACTGTGAGAACACTGTTTTGTGTGGCGTATAATTGTAACCAGATTTTACTACAGATTGCTAAATAAATATTGTGATCTGTTTACAGGTAAGGATATTGGTCTATTTACTAAGCCTTGGATGGTGATAAAGTACCAGCCAAACAGCCCCTAACTTTCGTTTTTTCAAACACTGTGGGGCAGATGTATTAACCTGGAGAAGGCATAAGGAAGTGATAAAACCAGTGATATGTGCAAGGTGATAAACGCACCAGCCAGTCAGTTCCAATATGTAAATTAACAGTTAGGATCTGATTGGCTGGTGCCTTTATCACCTTGCACATATCACTGGTTTATCACTTCCTTATGCCATCTCCAGGTTAATACATCTGCCCCACAGCTTGTAACATGGCGGTTAGGATTTGATTGGCTGTGACTTTATCTCCATCCACTTTATCTCTGTCTAAGGCTTAGTAAATGAGCCCTAAATAGTGAGATGTAAATATGGTTAAGTAAATGAATACAGCTACAATAGCTGGGCAGGGCAAAATTGATCGACCCATCAAAATAATGAAGTAATTTGATTATTAAGAAGAAAACTGTGGCAAGGAAAGTGACAAATATCCAATTCCAGGGTTGAAGTGCTGACAACTTTTAAACTGTATTAAGCAAAGCCAAAACTAGACTTTTTGGTGCCCGGTGCAAGAATGAGAATTGGCGCCCCCACGCCCCCATTTTCCCAACAGAGACATAAGGCGCATCCCTTTCTTACGAAAATGCTCACACTCCGCTGAACGCTCCTGGAGGAAATCTCACTCTCTGCCGGACTTCCTCCATTTCAAGTTTATTCTCTCCTCCTACAGCTCTGCGCTTTCCCTCGCCAAGCAATCCTTTTTCCAAGCACTCATCTCTTCTCAGTCCTCCTCCCCTCCCATCCTCCCTCACTGCCACTGACTTTGCCTCCTTCTTCATCTCCAAAATTGAGGACATGCAACACGACATCTCCCGCCGTCACCCCTGCCCCCTTTATCCCTCCCCTCCATCTATCCCACCCTGTCCTCCTTCTGTCCCACTTCAGAAAAGGAAGTCCACTCCCTCATCTTATCCTCCCCCCCCTCCACCTGCCCCCTGGACCCCCTTCCCTCCCGTCTTCTCCGCTCCCTCTCCCCCACTGCCTGCTCCCACCTTGCTCACCTCTTTAACCTGTCCCCCTCTACCGGCATCTTCCCCTCGCCATTCAAACATGCTCTGGTCTCACCTATTCTCAAAAAACCCAACCTCGACCCCTCATCACCTACTAACTACCGCCCCATCTCTCGTCTCCCTTTCGCCTCCAAATTACTTGAACAACTATTCTACAGCCGTCTCACAAGCTACCTCTCTGACAGCTCCATCCTCGATCCACTACAATCTGGCTTTCGCCCTCTCCACTCAACTGAGACTGCCCTGGTGAAAGTCACCAATGACCTGCTTTCGGCCAAATCCAGGGGCCACTTCTCTCTGCTCATCCTTCTGGACCTCTCTGCTGCCTTTGACACCATAGATCATCCTCTCCTCCTCCGCACACTCCAAAACGCTGGCCTCTCTAGCACTGTCCTTGACTGGTTTTCTTCTTACCTCACTAACCGCTCCTTCTCTGTGTCTGCCTCCAGCACCACTTCACACCCTTCCATCCTTCCTGTTGGTGTCCCTCAGGGTTCTGTCCTTGGACCCCTTCTGTTCTCCCTGTACACCTCTTCCCTGGGTGCGCTCATTAACTCATTTGGCCTTCAATACCACCTCTATGCTGATGACACACAACTCTACCTCTCATCTCCTGATCTGTCCCCCTCTGTCCTCTCTCAGGTTTCCAGCTGCCTCTCTGCAATCTCCTCCTGGATGTCTTAACGCTCTTTAAAGCTCAATATGGACAAAACTGAACTCATCATCTTCCCCCAATCCAGAGCAACACCCCCAACCAATATCTCCATCATTGTTGACAACACCACCATCACCCCCGTTCCCCAACTCCGCTGCTTTGGTGTCACTCTTGACTCCTCCCTCTCCTTTGCACCCCACATCCAAACTCTGACACAATCCTGTCGTTTCCAGCTATGCAACATTGCTCGTATCAGGCCATATCTCTCCCAGAGTGCAACTAAACTCATCATCCACTCACTGGTCATCTCACGACTTGACTACTGCAATGTTCTCCTCACTGGCCTTGCTTGCTCCCATCTTGCTCCCCTCCAATCTGTACTGAACTCCGCAGCTAGGCTTATCTTCCTCTCCCGCCGCACCACATCTGCCACTCCCCTTCGACAAAATGTACACTGGCTCCCATTCCCCTACAGAAGTCTCTTCAAACTCCTCACCCTCACATACAAGGCCATATCTAATTCCACTGCTCCCTACATCTCCAACCTCCTTTCCCTTCATACTCCCTCCCGCCCCCTACGGTCGACTAATGACCGTCACCTCTCCACCACGCTGGTCACTGCTTCCCATGCACGAGTTCAGGATTTTGCCCGTGCTGCACCCCTTCAGTGGAACGCACTCCCCCGCTCCATCAGACTCTCCCCAACCTTGCAAAGCTTCAAACGGGCACTAAAAACCCACCTATTCATCAAAGCATACCCTCCCGATGCATAACCCAGTGCTGAAGCCGCGCCTCCGCCCCCCTGCCTCATGCCGTGAACATCTCAGCTTTGCTTGAATACTGCCATCAGGCTACCTCCCACTTGCCTGCACCTCTTGTCATCTGTCTGTCGCCCCTCCCCACTAGATTGTTAGCTCTTCAGAGCAGGGCCCTCTTTCCTCTTGTTATCTAAGCCCTCGTCTCGACACATTTCACTCGCAGCTCTCCCCTACTCAACGACCATCTTTATCCTGCTAGTAAAGGCTCATCTCCACCTATTGGCACCAGCCTCTAGTAGTACGATGATCACTCCATCAGTACTTACATCTTAGCTGTATTATGTCTTGAGAACGTGTGGTGCTCTGTTACCTGTACTCTTTCTGTTATTTATTTACTGCAATGCTATGTTTTGTCTCCCTGTACTGTCCTTTGTATGGCGCTGCGAAGTACATGTGGCGCCTTATAAATAAAATGTAATAATAATAATAATAATAATAATCCCTTTGTGAGGAATGGGCATGACAAAATTGTTCCCATAGAAAGCCCATGCTACGATACCCCTTCCCACATTTTATATATGTTTTACTTACACATTTATAGAATACTGCAAGAAAATGGTTTTGGACACATTCCCTTTTTATACCACATTCATGCACTTAACTTGAGAACTCGTTGTTATTCAGATACAATACCCTTTTATTAAATAACACATTTCAATGTACTGCCATACCCAGGATTCATACCCATAACCTGTTGCATTCCAGTCAAACACCCTACTCATTGAGCTATTTGATCTTACATAAAATCTATATTTCTAACTATATGAAGCTTCTTGCAGTCTGTAAAAAAAAAAATCAGCATTGCAATTGAGCAGATCTATGTAGTGTGCAGTCACACATCCAATCCCTTGCCGCCACAGACTACATAGATCTGCTCAGCTACAATGCTGATCATTTTTTTACAAAGTACAAGCGAGTTTCAAATACTGTAGTTAGAATTCTATAGCTTAGAATTCTCTAGCTTTATATGTAAGGGCAGTTAGTTCAATGAATAAAGTGTCTGACTGCTATACCACATGTGATGGGTTCGAGTCAACATTTTAAAATGTAATAAAGAACAGTGTGACTTAATAACACAGAGCACTCAAGTTAAGTTCATGAATGTTATATAAGTATTAGCGTTGGAAGGGGTGAAGGAAGAAGACAAGGGCAGTCAGGAGATGCTGGGCTTCAAAAAAGGGGGAAGCTACAAGTGAAAGTAATTAAAACAGATAATTGACAAGTGCCACCAACAGCACCCCCTACCTTGCAGTGCTATGTGCGGTGGCATACTCCACACAAACCTAGTTCTGGCTCTGGTGTTATGTGCTGACAACATTCAAACTGTGTTGACCACCTTAAATTATAAACAGTATCTCCCTTAAATATACCAACTCATTAATATACCTGATATAAATAGGTGTCAGTCTATACATGTGGGCATAATGTCATTTCAAGGTTAAAGCACACCTTGCAAAGGGTCTACAGCTTCTACTTGCGACAACATGTAAAATTTGAAAGCTGCTCGTACTTTAGATTGTATATTATATAATGATGGGGAGATGTATCATTTATTTTAAATTAATGTATATGTAAAAAAAATTGGGATTATATGTTTATCTACTTTATATGAGCAGTAACCATATGACATCACTTGCCTGATTATGTAAAAAAAACAGGAAATCTAATAAATAGTACTTATTGAGACATATGTCCATCCGTCCCCTACCCACTGAAGAAATCCTATATTTTGGATGAAACGTGTTGGAATTGTAGATTGTAACTGAACATTTATTTCCATAGATTTTTTTGTATTCTAAGCATGCAAAGGGTTTGGGGATTTCTTAACATGGAAGAGTTTTTAAAGTCAAGCTGGAATCTCCAGATAACCTGTCCATATTATTTATATGATGTAGGTTCAATGTTATAATGTTTATTAAATGATTTTCATTTTACTACACTACATATACTTTTTTGTATATAAATAGTTATCCACTGGTTGATAAGAGAGGTCCATACAGTATTACCACCAGCAGCTCTATAAATGTGGAGAAGCTTGTAGACCTATATTTTATGGTATGGACTCATGTCATTTTCTCATAACTCTTAAACCCTGACTACACAATACTATTTTTGTGTCCTCATTTTTAGTGTTTCTTACAGATAAGACTGTTACTCAGCATAACAAATCTTCAATTTTACTCAGCTCTTCCTTTGCTTGCACCAGCATGGGACATCTCTGAGCTGCCTTTAAAAACATAGGGGTCTATTTTCTAAACTTGGATGGAGATAAAGTGGATGCAGAAAAAGTACCAGCCAATCAGCTCCTAACTTTCAAACCCAGTCTGTGACAAGGCAGTTAGACGCTGATTGGCTGGTGCTTTATCTCCATCCACTTTATCTCCATTCAAGGGTTAGTAAATAGACCCCATAATTTTGTAAGGTACACAGGTTTGCCACCAGTGCATAAAATGGAACGGCCACATTTTTGCAATAAGTAATTGTATACATATTTTAATTAAGTTTACTAGCTGTGGCGACCTTCACACCATACCCTCCACTTATTTTTTCTCCATAGCTGAGGCTGAGTTTAGTTATATTTATAAGTAATAAATATCTTCTTTGCATTACTCTCTTTTTATAGACAAAACTGTGCAGTGTACTGGAGTATGACAGGTGAGGCTCTGCCTCCCCCACCTACCCTGACTGTGCAGTGTACTGGAGAATGACAGGTGAGGCTCTGCCTCCCCCACCTACCCTGACTGTGCAGTGTACTGGAGAATGACAGGTGAGGCTCTGCCTCCCCCACCTACCCTGACTGTGCAGTGTACTGGAGAATGACAGGTGAGGCTCTGCCTCCCCCACCTACCCTGACTGTGCAGTGTACTGGAGTATGACAGGTGAGGCTCTGCCTCCCCCACCTACCCTGACTGTGCAGTGTACTGCAGTATGACAGGTGAGGCTCTGCCTCCCCCACCTACCCTGACTGTGCAGTGTACTGGAGAATGACAGGTGAGGCTCTGCCTCCCCCACCTACCCTGACTGTGCAGTGTACTGGAGTATGACAGGTGAGGCTCTGCCTCCCCCACCTACCCTGACTGTGCAGTGTACTGGAGTATGACAGGTGAGGCTCTGCCTCCCCCAGCTACCCTGACTGTGCAGTGTACTGGAGTATGACAGGTGAGGCTCTGCCTCCCCCACCTACCCTGACTGTGCAGTGTACTGGAGTATGACAGGTGAGGCTCTGCCTCCCCCACCTACCCTGACTGTGCAGTGTACTGGAGAATGACAGGTGAGGCTCTGCCTCCCCCACTTACCCTGACTGTGCAGTGTACTGGAGAATGACAGGTGAGGCTCTGCCTCCCCCACCTACCCTGACTGTGCAGTGTACTGGAGAATGACAGGTGAGGCTCTGCCTCCCCCACTTACCCTGACTGTGCAGTGTACTGGAGAATGACAGGTGAGGCTCTGCCTCCCCCACCTACCCTGACTGTGCAGTGTACTGGAGTATGACAGGTGAGGCTCTGCCTCCCCCACCTACCCTGACTGTGCAGTGTACTGGAGTATGACAGGTGAGGCTCTGCCTCCCCCACCTACCCTGACTGTGCAGTGTACTGGAGAATGACAGGTGAGGCTCTGCCTCCCCCACCTACCCTGACTGTGCAGTGTACTGGAGTATGACAGGTGATGCTCTGCCTCCCCCACCTACCCTGACTGTGCAGTGTACTGGAGTATGACAGGTGAGGCTCTGCCTCCCCCACCTATCCTGACTGTGCAGTGTACTGGAGTATGACAGGTGAGGCTCTGCCTCCCCCACCTACCCTGACTGTGCAGTGTACTGGAGTATGACAGGTGAGGCTCTGCCTCCCCCACCTACCCTGACTGTGCAGTGTACTGGAGTATGACAGGTGAGGCTCTGCCTCCCCCACCTACCCTGACTGTGCAGTGTACTGGAGAATGACAGGTGAGGCTCTGCCTCCCCCACCTACCCTGACTGCACATCTTTGATAAGGACAGACACCTGATGTTGTTGTCATCAGATTTTAGGAGGAGATAAAGACCTATGATTTTACAGCTTTAGACCTAAAGGGGTCTATTTACTAAGCCTTGGGTGGAGTTAAAGTGGACCGAGATAAATTACCAGCCTATCAGTTCCTGACATTTTTCAACACAGCTTGTGACATGGCAGTTAGGAGCGGATTGGCTGGTGTGAATCTCCATTCACTTTATCTCCATCCGAGGCTTAGTAAATAGACCCCTCAGAGGATAGGAAGCAGCTCAGACAATTCTTTGGAAAGCTTGTAGAGATGATGAAGGTGTTATTATTTCTTTACATAGATACTTAATCTTCATGCATTTGTGTTGGGGAGAGAAGTTACCAACATTAAACTGTTTACAATAAATCTAACCGTAGTGTTGACCACGGCCTACGCTCAGTACAAGATGCCTTCTAGCCTGGAGAAATTTGCTGACGAGCGAGAATATGTTTCTATTTGATTCATGTTGGGTCTTTGAGATTAGAAACCCTTTGTATTAGACACACTACACATAATTATTTATACATTTGCAGACAAACAAATAATGTGAAAATAAAAATAGCCCCTCCACCAAATGTTCATAGTCTGTTTATTATTTAAACATCTGTAGATTTTAAAAAGAATGAAGCTCTTTTGCAATGGTCACCACTGAATCAGGGCCTCCGGAGTCTTTGCCACTTCTCTGCCCTCATTGTGGCACCTCTTAACTTTCCCACTGTCTTCCGCCTTCAAGACACTTGGTCCAAACTGGTTCTGCCACTTACTTTCTTCATCCGCTATTGCATTGCCATGAGCCAACTCACGCCAATGTAATGAACCTGGCACTGAAGAACAGGGTGATGATGTGGTGAGATGGGATTGGCTCACTGCAGTCACCAGATACAAATCCGCCATCACCAAGTACCATGGGGCCAGCTCTAGATACATGTAATAAAGACCACTGTCCCTCTCTATTCTCCAGAGTAATTTAATAGATATATTGTACTGTAAAAATTATTTGAATATATAAGTTATTGTTTCTTTGTACAATGGTCCCCACTGTGAACATTACTGATCTGTATAAAAAGCTGAACATAAACATTAATTTATGTTACAATTTGATTGACAGTTCAATGGTGCATTCGTTAACAATAATAGCTGTCTTTTGAATTCACCATGTGTTGAACATTATGTGGTGACTGCTTAGTTAGCGGGATGGTACAATTAAACACAGGCATTCTGTTTTAGGGGTAGCATCTGTTACTAGATAAAAGCAATTCAAACTATTTATATGTTGCCGTCTTCCTGCAAGGCCAGATCACAGCCAGGTGTGTAACATTCCTTGCTACAGCAGTATCACGCTTCCACTAGTAAGTAAGTATGTGTGCTGTATGGTATGTAGCCACATGCAAGAGGAACTTAGTAACTGGTGGAATTATGTAAAGACTGCAAGCAAGAGATAATATTGTACAATAATGGCGATTTTCTCTTCTAAATGCAATTGCAGAAAATCGAGAAATGACTAAATCAATTTGTAAACGTTGATATTCCACAATTTCAGTGACGCAGAGCTGTGAATAGCTTGCACAGACACAAATTAAGAAAGACAGACCCAGCTGATGTGTGTTTGGGGTTGAGAGAGAGGCACATCTCAGGCACAGTGGGGCATCTATATGTTGGACTTACAGTAGTATGAGAGAAGGAAAGAAATGTAAAAAAAAAAAAAGTTCATTGCACTTTGATTTGAAGTTCTCTCCTCTGAGAAATGATTGTGTATGCACAAGCACATGGATTGACAGTGGGAGATATATTTTCCACTTGGTTTGGGACCCACGTTATGTTTGGCAGAGAGCTTCCATATAATGACTTGCAGACTCATAGACATGTTTACTATTTGTGCAAGGTTTTATTGACATGCTCTGTACATTGGCAAAACTTCCAGGACACATCTATCTGTGGATGCTTATCTCACTGATTACTAGTAGTATTGGTCACCTTCCTGTAAAGATGTCTCAGTTGGGCTTATCAGTGTACCTTAGAGCAAGCATTAACCTTCTCATAAACAAGAGACTGGTGCTTATTTACTAACAAAGTGCAAGCGTAAACGTGCAGTAAAATAGATCAATCAAGCTAAAAAAGATAAGGAGAGTGCCTGGCTGGGCACAATATCTATATAAGAGTCTTGCAATTTTGTGATTGGTTGAAGAGGTCAATTGTTGCTAGGCAGATCAGAGTTTTGAATGAGTGGTAATTGGTTAGGGCCAGCCTATCGGTGAGTGTAGGGGAGGTGTTTAGTGCATTAAGGGTAGAAACTTCCAGAGTTGCTTCCTCTTGTCGGCTGGAAGGATAAGTGAAGGCTGTATTATAATCTGCCTGTCTCTTTCTTTCTTTCCTTCAGTTTTCTGCCTTATTCCCTATTTTTCCCCTCAGCACCTTTTCTTCTATTCTATCTATTCACCTAGCCTTATTCTTATTCTTATTTTCTATCCTGCTGCCTATTTTGCCCCTGTGTTACACTGCCTGGCTCCCGTGTGCCTCCCCACCCTGCCATTATGCCCAGGCCTAAGCGTGCAGCCCCCTGTCCCCAAAGGCTGGCGGATGCTGCTCCCGCATCGGGTGCCGTGCGCAGAGCCGGCCCTAACCAATATGATGCCCTAGGCAAGATTTTGGCTGGTGCCCCCTAGCACCGCCGCTAATTCTGCAAGAGATGCCTGGCATGAGTCAGCTGGCAGCTCTGCTAATGTCGGGCGCCTTTTGTTTATGAAAATGCATCTTATTTGCATTACTATGTGGCTAGGATGCACAAGCAGCTTCTGCTGATTAAAATTATATTCAGCATGCCTATATTCTGTGTGCGATTGCAGCTGTATCTGCATATGAAATGCTACATTACAGTGATTTCCAGGAATACACACAGAATATAGGCATGCCGCATATCATTTTAATCAGCAGAAGCTGCTGGTGCCCCTAAGCATGCCAAATGCCCTAGGCATTTGCCTAGTTTGCCTATACCTAAGGCCGGCTCTGGCCGTGCGCCTCCGCCGCCCTGCTGCTATCCCCGCTGGTCAGGCTCCCAGCTCAGGAGTGGGAGGCGCGACGGTACCCGTTCCGTCAGCGCCTCCCGTCTCTGCGCGCAATGCAGCGCCTGGCGGCTCCGTGCGTCCCGCTTCCAGCGGTTCGGCACGGCGGCCATCAGCACTGGGTGGTCGCTGTCTCGGGCCGGGGATTCGGCACCCCCGGCTGCGAGTGTCACGGGGGCTGCAGCGCCGTACGGCCGTGTCTCTCCCGCGATCAGCGGGTATTGGGCGTCGGGCGCCGGCGCTGCTGTGGGCGGCATGCGCGGCGGGGATTCGCGCTGGTTTCTTATACAAGGGAGGTTGCGGCGTGGCTACCCTGGGGCATAGTGGGCCCCCCGTGGGTCCCGCGCCCGGTGCTTTTGGGGCCCCTGACACACCCCTGGCTGCTGGTGGCCATCACAGAGCCCCAGTGGCCGGGGGGGTCAGCGGGCATTTTGAGGAGGTTAATAGTTACAGTGAGACCCTCCTAGGTCAGGCTCCCCCCCTGGCGGCCATTTTAGTGCCTGGCTGCACATCCCATGGCCCTCAGCAAGCTGCTGGTAGCATGCTGGGTGGGGAGGTGCAGCCATCTGCTGGACACTTGGAGGTGCTGCGGGCCTTTTCTGTACAAGGCTCCGCAGCAGCCTCTGTGTCTTTACCAGGCCAGCATTCCGTTACGGATTTTCGGTCCATGGCGGGGGGTAGCTTTGCTACAAGGACCCTTGGCTTGCCGGCATAGTCCTCCCCCAGCGGTGCGGGCCTAACTTACTTGCAATTCCCATTTCCCCCGGGAGTTTCGCAAAGGTTCCCTCGACTAGTTTCCACTCCGCAGGTGGTCCAGTCAGTCTAGTCCTCCAGGATGGGGCAAGCTTTCGGCCACCCACCTAATGTTTCTTCTTTTGCGGGAGGGTTTCAATCCACTTCACTTCCGGCGCCAGCTTTCCATCAGTTCCCATACTGTCAACCGCCTTATCCCCCGGCGCAGCCGGGGCCTTACGGGTATCCTTGGCAGGGCGGTTTTGGGTCCCCAGGTGTTCGCTTCCCCAGCGTTAGCCAAGCAGCTACGGTGCCTCCGTACCTTCCCCCAGCCCACGCGCCGCCGGCTCAGGTGGCACTGCCTGTGTCAGGTACACCGCTGCATTTGGTGGCCCCGGGCGGGGAAGCGCCGCGCCCCCTCCCCGGTTCATCTGTTGGTTTGGCTAAGGGGACGGGTAACTTAATTCCGCTTGTTTCTGTTCCCGAGGTTAGTGCAGACAGTTCTGCAGCCCCTCAGGCTGCTCCGGGGCAGGACGGATCCGGGAAGCGCGGTGATGCGGACACATCTCCAGCAGATGCCGGTTCTTGAGTTCTGGGTCTCTCGCAGGCGACTGAGATGGCCGACGTCCCTGGCCCTTCCGGTTCTGGTGAGCATGATGTTGCAGCTGATTCATCTGTTGTATCTTCATCTGAATCCTCTGCTAGCAGCGAGGGGTCTGATTCCCCCAAACGCCCGCGCAAGCTCGCTAAATTAGTTGCGTGCGAGGTCGCCAAGGTGGTAGGCAAGGACAAGGTGCCGAAAAAGGCGGCGGCTCCTGATGAGCCGCCGTTGTTTTCGGAGATGGTGCGCTGCGCCAACACGGCTGTTACTCGGGGCTTACGGAAGAGGATGAAGGAGAAAATAGTTAAAGGGAAATTTGTCGACCTTTTCACCCTCACGGACGACATGAGGAAGGATTTCGATAAGGCTAAGAAGGCGGGGGGTATCGGTGAAAACGCTTTCCGGAGCTTTCATCATTGGTTGAGAGGTTTCTTGGACCGTTTACCTAAAAACTCGCCCTGCCGAACATCTTAATGTGGTGAAATACATGTTTTTGATTAATGAGATGTTCTTAAAGTACAAAGGTTCCGTTTGGAGGGATTATGATGAAAAATTCCGTAAGAATCAGGATGGCAATCCGACGTTACCTTTGGGCTTTAAGGATGTCGAGGTTTGGATGGAGGTTTATAACCAAGGAAGCAGTGCGGTTGAGGGGCAGACCAAGAGGAAGTTTTCGGGGGATAAGAATGTCCCTGGTACGGCGGCAAAGGGCAAGTGTTTTGCGTTTAACGACTCTAAATGCACTAGGGGTGCGGGCTGTCATTTTCGTCACTCCTGCCGCATCTGTGTAGCCAATCACCCTGCCAAGGATTGTAAGTCCGGAGGCGGGGTTAAGCAGGCCGACCAGGGTGCCGCTGGCGGCAGTGAGAAGTAAGGCACCCTCACCCATAGTTGTACCTGAGTTGGCTAAATGGTTGCACCGTTACCCCAGGACGGCGGATGCTGAGTTCTTGTTAGCCAGTTTTAGTTGCGGTTTTCATTTGCCCATTTCGGAATCAGTTTATGTTGTGTCTCGCAGGAATTTGAAGTCGGCAACGGAGTTCCCTCATGTGGTCAGGCAGAAGGTGGAGGCGGAGGTGAAGTTAGGTCGCATGTGCGGCCCTTTCACATGTGAGCCTTTGCCTGGGTTATGCGTATCTCCCTTGGGGGTGGTTCCCAAGAAGGCGCCGGGTAAATTCCGCTTGATCCAGCATTTGTCCTACCCGCATGGGGGCTCCGTTAACGACGCCATTCCTGAGGAGTTTTGCACAGTCAGGTATCAGTTGTTTGATGAGGCCCTGGAGTTGATCCGGGGTTTTGGGCCCGCAGCACTGTTGGCCAAGTTAGATGTTGAATCCGCATTTCGCCTTCTTCCCCTTCACCCCGACTCTTTCAAGTTCATGGGTTTTTGGTTAGGCGGTTTCTTTTATGTTGACAAATGTTTGCCGATGGGTTGTTCTGTCTCTTGCGCCTACTTTGAGAAATTTAGCTCGTTCCTGCATTGGTGCATTTCTGCTGGAACGGGGCACGTTGGCATCGCCCACTATCTCGATGACTTTCTTTTTGTAGGCCCAGGAGGCAGCAACATTTGCCAGGAGCTCCTTTTTTCGGCGTCCACCTTGTTCTGGGTTCTGGGAGTGCCTGTTGCCCATGATAAGACAGAGGGACCCACGTGTTGCCTTTCTTACCTGGGCATCGAGGTTGACACTAGCGCAGGTTGTTGTCGCATTCCGGCCTACAAAGTGAGGAAGCTTTTAGGACAGATCGAGGACTGCTTGAGTAAGCGTAGAGTTAGACTTCGTCAGGTGCAGTCCCTGTTAGGCTCCTTTAATTTTGCTTGCCGGGTCATTCCTATGGGGAGGGTTTTTTGCCGCAAGCTTGAGAGGGCCACGGCTGAAGTGACTGGGCCACATCACACCATTCGTCTGTCTCGGGAAATTAAGGACGACCTTAGAACTTGGTCGACCTTCTTGGTAACTTTTAATTCAGAATTGTTGTGGCCTCTCCGGCCCGTCGATAATTCTTCCCTGGAGCTGTTTACAGATGCTGCAGGTTCTACGGATTTTGGTGCTTTTTTCCAAGGCGAGTGGTGTGTTTCGGCCTGGCCCCAGTCTTGGGTATCTCGTGGTTTTACTGCTAACCTACTTTTATTGGAACTGTTTCCGATAGCTGTGGAAGTGGAGTTGTGGGCCCCTAAGTTGGCGAACCGGACGATTGTCTTTTGGTGCGACAATTTGAGGGTGGTGCAGGCGGTGAACAATCAACGTGCATCATCGCCGCAGGCTTTGCGGCTGTTGAGATTTTTGGTGTTACAATGTCTCCGTTTTAACATCAATTTCACGGCGAAGCACGTGACTGGGGTCGAGAACGGCATCGCGGATGCGCTGTCGCGTTTTGACTTTGCCAGGTTTCGCAGGTTGGCCCCCGGGGCGGAGGCCCCAGGATTGACTTGTCCAACTTCTGTCTGGCAGATTATAGAACTGGCGTAGCTGGCTTGGCGCTGAACTCATTGGCCCCTTCGACCCGTCGGGCATACGCTGCGGCTTGGCGTGAGTGGCAGGCGCATCAGGTTAGGTGTGGGGCCGGGGGTAAGTCGGAGGAGGATGTTTTGTTGGCCTTTGTTTGGGAGTGTTACCAGAGTGGTAGGTCCAAGGCGTCCATGTGCGCGGCGTTGGCGGGGATTTTGTTCCATGCTCGGTTGCAGCAGGGGACGGACCCCACCAGGTCTTTTACTTTATCCAAGGTGCTCAGGGGTTGGGCGAGGTTAAGTCCGTCCCAGCCGGATATGCGCAGACCTATTGACACACAGTTGTTGCGCGAGCTCATGGAGATTATGCTGGCGGTGACTGATTCTGCGTTTGAGGCGTCCCTTTTCCGTGCAGCCTTTTCATTTGCGTTTTTTGGGGCCTTTCGAGTTGGCGAGCTGGTGGCCGCTAATAAACGGTCCACTGATACAGGCATGCTTTTCAGGGACATGGTGCTCAAGGAAGGTGTCGTCATGTTTAGGTTGCCCCGTTCCAAGACCGACCAGCTGGGTCGAGGACGCTGGGTGACTTTGAAGGCTCAGGAGGATGACGAATTATGCCCTGTACTGCTTGCAAAAATGTATTTACCTTTACGGCCTAAATGTGGTGCTCAAGTACTACTGCATGGGGATGCATTGCCTCTCATTCGGTTTCAGTTTGCCGCTGTGTTGAAGCGCTGTTTGGTCGCCCTGGGGATTAATAGCGCTGAATCTGGGACGCATTCCTTCCGCATCGGTGCGGCAACTTGCGCTGCGGCACGCAGACTTCCACCGTCAGCCATTCAGGAAATGGGACGTTGGAAGTCAGCATCGGTTAAGTCTTAAATTAGATTGGATAAGGTTTAATATTGCGCTACTTGCGCTAACCCGAAAACGTTGTTTACCTGCCAATTTGGAATGGTTAGCGTTCCACAATTGGAGGTGTGAAGGAATTTTTTACATTTTTCCTCCGAGGGGGCCTTATTACAATTGGCTGACACTCCAGGTCCACGGGAGGTTTTTAAGTTTTCTCCTTCACTTGGGTTTTATGTTACTAACTGTTCGGTTCGGTCTAACGGTTCTAATTACCCGTTTTATGTGCACGACCTGACAGCTAGATTACTTTTTCTTTTACAGTGTCCACTGATTCCACCGAACAGATTTGGGTAGTTGGCCATTCTTATGTGTTTTGGGCCGAGTGTCATCCCCTTGCTGATAGGTCGTCTGAGTTGTTAGGTTGTCGCAGAGTGCGATGGTTAGGTGTGAGAGGTCTCAGATGGTCTGGACTCTTGGAGCTGTTGTTTCAGCACGAGCAGCATTGGGGGCGTCCCCTATGGTTGCTGCTGCACCTGGGCGGTAACGATGTAGGTCACCTAAAAGGTATAGATCTTATCCTTCGGATTCAGGCGGATTTGGGGGAACTTAGCTTGCTTTGGCCTGGTGTACGCTTGGTTTGGTCTGACATTATTCCTAGGTTTGTCTGGAGGGGATCCCGGAACATCACAGCGCTTGACAGGGCTAGGAAGAAGATTAACTTTGCTGTGTCGAAGTTTGTGTTGGCTGCTGGTGGTTTGGCTGTTAGACATCCGCTATTGGTGCTCCAGAGCCCCTTTTATTTTAGGAAGGATGGTGTGCATCTCTCCCATCTTGGGATTGGAGTTTTCTTGTCTGGATTAGTTTGTTATCTTTGTAGGTAGGGATAGGATTTGTTTTGATAGGTATTTTGTTCTTTTAGTTGAATTTCATTTCGTATTGGGTTGGCGGGCTGCGTTTCTCTGAAACTGGCAGTGGCGGGAAGGCGCTACTGGCCAGCGGTCACTTGTAGCATAAGTGGTGTTGTGGGGCACTTACCCCTTTTGAAGGACGGCAAGTGTGTCCTGCCCTTGTGGGGGGGGGGGGGGGGGGGCGAGGGGCGCTTCCTTGGGGAGCGTCCTCACTCTGCTATAGGAAGGGGTGGTGAGACCTTCGCAACACAGGTTATGCTGATATATATAGATGGGTCATTTCAGTCGCACCCATGACAGTTG
Organism: Pseudophryne corroboree; assembly: GCF_028390025.1. Lineage (NCBI taxonomy): Eukaryota > Metazoa > Chordata > Amphibia > Anura > Myobatrachidae > Pseudophryne > Pseudophryne corroboree. Next base: position 86,861,765 of record NC_086450.1, on the reverse strand, counting down.
GGGCGTTTAGTTGCCGCCATTTTGTAAGATCGTGACTAGAGCTGGTTAGTGGTAGCGTCTTCCTGGCCACCCACTACGAGTGAAGTCATTCCAATTAATAAATTCAATGACCATTTAATCCAACGCAGTTGTGTCCATGTCGTTATTTTTAGTTGATAAGCTAGCTTAAAGTGTATAGTTAATGTCAAGCTCAATAAATGAATAGACGCCTTAGATAAGGAGAGTGCCTGGCTGGGCACGATATCTATATAAGAGTCTTGCAATTTTGTGATTGGTTGAAGAGGTCAATTGTTGCTAGGCAGATCAGAGTTTTGAGTGAGTGGTAATTGGTTAGGGCCAGCCTATCGGTGAGTGTAGGGGAGGTGTTTAGTGCATTAAGGGTAGAAACTTCCAGAGTTGCTTTCTCTTGTCGGCTGGAAGCCCACCCACCCTATTGACTCTCTAATTTGGCCCTCTTCAATTTGGCTTACTATTATCTTTCTTTCAGACTTAGTGGGAGGGAAGGCGCTACTGGCCAGCGGTCACTTGTAGCATAAGTGGTGTTGTGGGGCACTTACCCCTTTTTGAAGGACGGCGAGTGTGTCCTGCCCTTGTGGGGGGGCGAGGGGCGCTTCCTTGGGGAGCGTCCTCACTCTGCTATAGGAAGGGGTGGTGAGACCTTTGCAACACAGGTTATGCTGATATATGTAGATGGGGCGTTTCAGTCGCACCCATGACTGTTGGGGCGTTTAGTCGCCGCCATTTTGTAAGATCGTGACTAGAGCTGGTTAGTGGTAGCGTCTTCCTGGCCACCCACTATGAGTGAGGTCATTCCAATTAATGAATTCAATGACCATTTAATCCAACGCAGTTGTGTCCGTGTCGTTATCTTTAGTTGATAAGCTAGCTTAAAGTGTATAGTTAATGTCAACCACAATAAATGAATAGACGCCTTATAGTTTTGACTTTCTTCTTTGTTAGTAAATAACAGACTGTATAAATGAGAGCTCTATAAATCTCATCTTAGAAAGCAACATGCTTGGAGGTACAAGAAAAGACTTCCATCTTTTGTGCATGGCAGAAATTCTAATAAATGCCTAAATGGTATCTAATGATCAGAGAATGTCCGACTATAACGTAGGAAGGGATTTATCCTGGTCTGGCCCTGAGACAAGGCCTCCATCAGCGCAATACAAAACATATAAACAATGCATAATCAATTATTAGTTTTTATATATTAGGTGCCGCAAAGTGTACACAGCACCATACAAGAAGTGACGTAAAATCAAGTACAGTAACAGCATAAATACAATGCACAACAGTAAGCATCATAAAAGTATAAAGCATAAATACAAACATTGCAATAAAACCACAGACAAGGAGTAACAAGTACAGGAGAAGGGCGGAGTAACTCATTGTGGCTAGAGTCAGTATAAAGTAGTCAGTTACTGGGGAAGGCACAACGACAGACAGGGGAAGCAGACAGTGTCAGAGTCACTGGAGCGGAGTACAAAGCAAACAACAAAGAGCAGCGGTGATAAGGATAGTACTAAGCGAAGATCCAGAGGAAAGAAGGCCCTGCTCAAGAGCTTACATTCCATAGGACCGTAATGTGGCTGTTTACTGGAGGTTGATGGCAATATGAACTAAAGGTGTTTCAGGAGAAGAAACGAACATGGATATCCCGGAGGATTTAACTGCTGGCTAGCTACCTTCACATTCTAATAATGACGTTCAGTTGTCAATGCCAGACCATAGGCCACTTACTTCAACTTTCCCCACTGAACCAAAAGTCGCCAGGTCTCTCCTGCACACTTAGATTAGAGAAATTAAAAATGTTTATTAACCCTCAGTCTGTTGAGTCCATTCAAAATGTCCAACAGTCCAAGCCTTTAATATTACCATAGAACATAAAATTTGATAGCACAAAAGAACCACTTGGCCCAACTAGCCTGCCCCTTTTTTTTAACCTTTAGGTAACCTCAACCTTATTTCTTTTTTATCCTAAATTCTTTGTAAGGATAATAATATGCCTATCCCAAACGTGTTTAAATTGCTCTGCTGTCTTAGCCTTTACCACCTGGACCTTGTTAAAACCCTTGATATATTTAAAGGTTTCTCCATGCAGGGCCGAAACTAGGGGGGGGCTAGGGGGGCAGGCGACCTGGGCGCCAGATTGGAGGGGGCGCCGAGACCCCCTAACACCCGCCGCGGCACTTACTTTTAAACCCCCTTCTCCCGAGTGCCCAGCTCGGGGGGCGGGGTTTTGCGGAATGACGCGATTGCGTCGTGACGTCACGGCGCAAACGCGTCATTCCACGAAACCCCGCCGGAGGAGGGAGAAGGGGGAGCCCGGAGCCGCGCAGACGAGGAGGGAGAGGCGGCTGAAGAGCGGCGAGAACCGCTTCAAATGTAAGTCAGCCCCTCTCCCTTCCTCTCTCTCTCTCTCCCTCCACCACCTGCCGCAATGTGTAAAATGGGGACCTGTGCCTGCCGCTATGTGTAAAATGGGGACCTGTGCCTGCCGCTATGTGTAAAATGGGGACCTGTGCCTGCCGCTATGTGTAAAATGGGGACACTTGCCAGCGTACTGTGTAAAATGGGGACCTGTGCCTGCCGCTATGTGTAAAATGGGGACACTTGCCAGCGTACTGTGTAAAATGGGGACCTGTGCCTGCCGCAATGTGTAAAATGGGGACACTTGCCAGCGTACTGTGTAAAATGGGGACCTGTGCCTGCCGCTATGTGTAAAATGGGGACACTTGCCAGCGTACTGTGTAAAATGGGGACCTGTGCCTGCCGCAATGTGTAAAATGGGGACCTGTGCCTGCCGCAATGTGTAAAATGGGGACACTTGCCAGCGTACTGTGTAAAATGGGGACCTGTGCCTGCCGCTATGTGTAAAATGGGGACACTTGCCAGCGTACTGTGTAAAATGGGGACCTGTGCCTGCCGCAATGTGTAAAATGGGGACCTGTGCCTGCCGCAATGTGTAAAATGGGGACACTTGCCAGCGTACTGTGTAAAATGGGGACCTGTGCCTGCCGCAATGTGTAAAATGGGGACACTTTTTCCTGCCGCAATGTGTAAAATGGGGACACTTTTTCCTGCCGCAATGTGTAAAATGGGGACACCTGTCTGCCGCAATGTGTAAAATGGGGAATGGGGACACTTGCCTGTCGTACTGTGTAAAATGGGGACACTTTTTCCTGGATATGAAATTTATGTTAGAAAAGGCAGTTTCTCAGGTAAAAAAGTTCTGAAAGAGAGATATATATATATATATATATATATATAATATTTTTATTCATTTATTTTTTATTTTTCTTATTTTATTTTATGATTTTTATTTATTTATTGTAAAATATTTTTTATTTTTTTTAGCGGGGGGGGGGGGGGGGGGGGTGTCAAATGACTACCTTGCCCCGGGTGACAAAAATCCTAGTTTCGGCCCTGCTCCATGTCCCCCCTTTCCTTTCTCTGCTCAAAACTCTACATACTATATTAAGATCTTTTCATCTTTCCAGGTAAGTTTTGTGATGTAGACCAATTTAATTGCCTTCTTTGCACACTCTCTAACTGAACACAGTGTTTCAGATGAGGCCATACCAATGACCTATAAAGTGGCATTACTGTATTACTTCTTTTTCCTGCTACTGATTGCTCTCCTTATGCAACCAAGTATCTGACTAGCCTTTCTCATTGCTTTGTAACATTGCTTCCCAGCCTTTAAGCCACTTGAAATAGTGACTCCTACTGTAGATCCCTTTCCTCCTCATTATTTTTCATTATAGTACCTTTGATACTTTATTTAGCCTTTGGGATATGATACACAAGTGCACGATTTTGCATTTCTTTGTGTTAAACTGTAGTTGCCACATTCTTGAACATTCCTCAAGTCTACCTAGATCATCAATCATTTGCTTTATTCCTCCTGGTATGTCTATCATGTAGCATACCTGTGTGTCATCTGGAAAAAGGCATACTCTCCCTTCAATACCATTTGCAATTTCACCAACAAAGATATTAAAGAGCACTGGTCCAAGTACAGGTAACATTTCCCTCCTTAGACTGTTCTCCTTGTATTACAACTCTGATTCCTATCCTGCAACCAGGTTCTTATCCATTCAATTGTCTTATAATCCAATCCCAAAATTTCAAAATGATTAGTGGTCTGTGATGTGAGACTGTGTCTTAGGCCTCACTAAAGCCTAGATATGCTACATCTAACACCCCCCCGCCCCCCCCCCCATCCCCACCCCAACCTATTATTTTAGACACAGAGCCAAAAAGGTCAACATTTGTTTGGCATGATCTCCCCCCAGTAAATCCATGCTGTTTGGGATCATGTATTGTAAATTGCTGGATTTTAGATATTCCACAACTCTTTCTTTTAATAGTGGTTCAATTACTTTCCCTATTACTGATATAAAGCTTACTGGTCTGTAGTTACTTACCTCTTTCTTGCTTCCACCTTTGTGCAATGGAAATACTTTTGCTCTTTTCCAGTCCTCTGGAATTGCCCCTGTAACTACAACTAGTGACTGGTTGGATATTTCTGTTAATGGTACTACCAGCACACCTTTAAGCTCTTTTAGTATCCTTGGATGCATCCCATCTGGCCCCACTGATTTTTCCACTTTCAGTTTTGAGAGTTCTGTTAGGACATTCTCCTCTGTAAATATACTTTCATCTACCTATTTTTTATGAATATCCTTGCAACTTAACTGTGGCCACATACCCTCTCCTTCTTTGGGGAATACTGAGCAAAAAATAAGAATTTACTTACCGATAATTCTATTTCTCGTAGTCCGTAGTGGATGCTGGGGACTCCGTCAGGACCATGGGGAATAGCAGCTCCGCAGGAGACAGGGCACAAAAATAAAGCTTTAGGATTAGGTGGTGTGTACTGGCTCCTCCCCCTATGACCCTCCTCCAAGCCTCAGTTAGGATACTGTGCCCGGACGAGCGTACACAATAAGGAAGGATATTGAATCCCGGGTAAGACTCATACCAGCCACACCAATCACACCGTATAACTTGTGATCTGAACCCAGTTAACAGTATGACAAACGTAGGAGCCTCTGAACAGACGGCTTACAACAATAACAACCCGAATTTGTTTGTAACAATAACTATGTACAAGTATTGCAGACAATCCGCACTTGGGATGGGCGCCCAGCATCCACTACGGACTATGAGAAATAGAATTATCGGTAAGTAAATTCTTATTTTCTCTAACGTCCTAAGTGGATGCTGGGGACTCCGTCAGGACCATGGGGATTATACCAAAGCTCCCAAACGGGCGGGAGAGTGCGGATGACTCTGCAGCACCGAATGAGAGAACTCAAGGTCCTCCTCAGCCAGGGTATCAAATTTGTAGAATTTTGCAAACGTGTTTGCCCCTGACCAAGTAGCAGCTCGGCAGAGTTGTAATGCCGAGACCCCCCGGGCAGCCGCCCAGGATGAGCCCACTTTCCTTGTGGAATGGGCCTTGACAGATTTAGGTTGTGGCAAGCCTGCCACAGAATGTGCAAGTTGAATTGTGCTACAAATCCAACGAGCAATCGTCTGCTTAGAAGCAGGAGCACCCATCTTGTTGGGTGCATACAATATAAACAGTGAGTCAGACTTTCTGACTCCCGCCGTTCTTGAAATATATATTTTCAATGCCCGGACCACGTCCAACAACTTGGAATCCTCCAAATCGTTAGTAGCCGCAGGCACCACAATAGGCTGGTTCAGGTGAAACGCTGACACCACCTTAGGCAGAAAATGAGGACGCGTCCGCAGTTCTGCCCTGTCCGTATGGAAAATCAGATATGGGCTCTTATATGATAAAGCCGCCAATTCTGATACTCTCCTGGCTGAAGCCAGGGCCAGTAGCATGGTTACTTTCCATGTAAGATACTTCAACTCCACCGATTTGAGCGGCTCAAACCAATGGGATTTGAGAAAATCCAAGACTACATTAAGATCCCACGGTGCCACTGGGGGCACAACCGGGGGCTGTATATGTAGTACTCCTTTTACAAAAGTCTGGACTTCAGGAACTGAAGCCAATTCTTTCTGGAAGAAAATCGACAGGGCCGAAATTTGAACCTTAATGGACCCCAATTTGAGGCCCATAGACAATCCTGTTTGCAGGAAATGTAGGAATCGACCCAGTTGAAATTCCTCCGTGGGGGCCTTCCTGGCCTCACACCACGCAACATATTTTCTCCAAATGCGGTGATAATGTTGTGCAGTCACCTCCTTCCTGGCTTTTACCAGTGTAGGAATGACCTCTTCCGGAATGCCTTTTTCCCTTAGAATTCGGCGTTCAACCGCCATGCCGTCAAACGCAGCCGCGGTAAGTCTTGGAATAGACACGGTCCCTGCTGAAGCAGGTCCCGTCTTAGAGGTAGAGGCCACGGATCCTCCGTGAGCATCTCTTGAAGTTCCGGGTACCAAGTTCTTCTTGGCCAATCCGGAGCCACTAGTATCGTTCTTACTCCCTTTTGCCGTATAATTCTCAGTACTTTTGGTATGAGAGGCAGAGGAGGGAACACATACACTGACTGGAACACCCACGGTGTTACCAGAGCGTCCACAGCTATTGCCTGAGGGTCTCTTGACCTGGCGCAATACCTGTCCAGTTTTTTGTTGAGGCGGGACGGCATCATATCCACCATTGGTTTTTCCCAACGGTTCACAATCATGTGGAAGACTTCTGGATGAAGTCCCCACTCTCCCGGGTGTAGATCGTGTCTGCTGAGGAAGTCTGCTTCCCAGTTGTCCACTCCCGGAATGAATACTGCTGACAGTGCTATCACATGATCTTCCGCCCAGCGAAGAATCCTTGCAGCTTCTGCCATTGCTGTCCTGCTTCTTGTGCCGCCCTGTCTGTTTACGTGGGCGACTGCCGTGATGTTGTCCGACTGGATCAACACCGGCTGACCCTGAAGCAGGGGTTTTGCCAGACTTAGAGCATTGTAAATCGCTCTTAGCTCCAGTATATTTATGTGAAGAGACATCTCCAGGCTTGACCATACTCCCTGGAAGTTTCTTCCCTGTGTGACCGCTCCCCAGCCTCTCAGACTGGCATCCGTGGTCACCAGGACCCAGTCCTGTATGCCGAATCTGCGGCCCTCTAACAGATGAGCACTCTGCAACCACCACAGAAGAGACACCCTTGTCCGTGGCGATAAGGTTATCCGCTGATGCATCTGCAGATGTGATCCGGACCATTTGTCCAGCAGATCCCACTGAAAAGTTCGTGCGTGGAATCTGCCGAATGGAATCGCTTCGTAAGAAGCCACCATCTTTCCCAGGACTCTTGTGCATTGATGCACAGACACTTTCCCTGGTTTTAGGAGGTTCCTGACAAGTTCGGATAACTCCCTGGCTTTCTCCTCCGGAAGAAACACCTTTTTCTGAACCGTGTCCAGAATCATTCCCAGGAACAGCAGACGTGTCGTCGGGGTCAACTGAGATTTTGGAAAATTCAGAATCCACCCGTGTTGTTGCAGCACTAGTCGGGTTAGTGCTACTCCGTCCTCCAGCTGTTCTCTGGACCTTGCCCTTATCAGGAGATCGTCCAAGTAAGGGATAATTAATACGCCTCTTCTTCGCAGAAGAATCATCATTTCGGCCATTACCTTGGTAAAGACCCGAGGTGCCGTGGACAATCCAAACGGCAGCGTCTGAAACTGATAATGACAGTTTTGCACCACGAACCTGAGGTACCCTTGATGTGAAGGGCAAATTGGGACATGCAGGTAAGCATCCTTTATGTCCAGGGACACCATAAAGTCCCCTTCTTCCAGATTCGCTATCACTGCTCTGAGTGACTCCATCTTGAACTTGAATTTTTGTATGTACAGGTTCAAAGATTTCAGATTTAGAATAGGTCTTACCGAGCCGTCCGGCTTCGGTACCACAAATAGCGTGGAGTAATACCCCTTTCCCTGTTGTAGGAGGGGTACCTTGACTATCACCTGCTGAGAAAACAGCTTGTGAATGGCTTCCAATACCGTCGCCCTGTCTGAGGGAGACGTTGGCAAAGCAGACTTTAGGAACCTGCGAGGGGGAGACTTCTCGAATTCCAACCTGTAACCCTGAGATACTACCTGCAGGATCCAGGGGTCCACCTGTGAGCAAGCCCACTGTGCGCTGAAATTCTTGAGTCGACCCCCCACCGCTCCTGAGTCCGCTTGTAAGGCCCCAGCGTCATGCTGAGGGCTTTGCAGAACCCTGAGAGGGCTTCTGTTCCTGGGCAGGGGCTGCTTGCTGCCCTCTCTTACCCCTTCCTCTGCCCCGAGGCAGATATGACTGTCCTTTTGTCCGCTTGTTCTTATAGGACCGAAAGGACTGCGGCTGAAAAGACGGTGTCTTTTTCTGTTGGGAGGGGGTCTGAGGTAAAAAGGTGGATTTTCCGGCAGTTGCCGTGGCCACCAGATCCGATAGACCGACGCCAAATAATTCCTCCCCTTTATACTGCAATACTTCCATATGTCGTTTGGAATCCGCATCACCTGACCACTGTCGCGTCCATAAACTCCTTCTGGCAGATATGGACATCGCATTTACTCTCGATGCCAGAGTGCAAATATCTCTCTGAGCATCTCGCATATAAAGGAAAGCATCCTTTAATTGCTCTATAGTCAATAAAATACTGTCCCTATCCAGGGTATCAATATTTTCAGTCAGGGAATCCAACCAGACGACCCCAGCACTGCACATCCAGGCTGAGGCGATGGCTGGTCGCATTATAACACCAGTATGTGTGTATATACTTTTTAGGGTAGTTTCCAGTCTCCTATCAGCTGGATCCCTGAGGGCGGCCGTATCAGGAGACGGTAACGCCACTTGTTTTGATAAGCGTGTGAGCGCCTTATCCACCCTAGGGGGTGTTTCCCAGCGCGCCCTAACCTCTGGCGGGAAAGGGTATAATGCTAATAACTTTTTTGAAATTAGCACTTTTCTATCTGGGTTAACCCACGCTTCATCACATACATCATTTAATTCCTCTGATTCAGGAAAAACTACAGGTAGTTTTTTCACCCCCCACATAATACCCCTTTTTGTGGTACTTGCAGTATCAGAGATATGCAAAGCCTCCTTCATTGCCGTGATCATATAACGTGTGGCCCTACTTGAAAATACGTTTGTTTCATCACCGTCGACACTAGATTCAGTGTCTGTGTCTGGGTCTGTGTCGACCGACTGAGGTAAAGGGCGCTTTACAGCCCCTGACGGTGTCTGAGACGCCTGGGCAGGTACTAACTGGTTTGCCGGCCGTCTCATGTCGTCAACTGATTTTTGTAATGTGCTGACATTATCACGTAATTCCATAAACAAAGCCATCCATTCCGGTGTCGACTCCCTGGGGGGTGACATCACCATTATCGGCAATTGCTCTGCCTCCACACCAACATCGTCCTCATACATGTCGACACACACGTACCGACACACAGCAGACACACAGGGAATGCTCTTATCGAAGACAGGACCCCACTAGCCCTTTGGGGAGACAGAGGGAGAGTTTGCCAGCACACACCCAAGCGCTATAATATATATGGGAACAACCTTATATAAGTGTTGTTCCTTATAGCAGCTTAAATATATCAAAATATCGCCAAAAAATGCCCCCCCTCTCTGTTTTACCCTGTTTCTGTAGTGCAGTGCAGGGGAGAGTCCTGGGAGCCTTCCTCACAGCGGAGCTGAGCAGGAAAATGGCGCTGTGTGCTGAGGAGAATAAGCCCTGCCCCCTATTTCGGCGGGCTTTTCTCCCGGAGTTTTAGATATCTGGCATGGGTTAAATACATACATATAGCCTCAATGGCTATATGTGATGTATTCTTTTGCCATAAAGGTATTAAATATTGCTGCCCAGGGCGCCCCCAGCAGCGCCCTGCACCCTCCGTGACCGCTTGGTGTGAAGTGTGTGACAACAATGGCGCACAGCTGCAGTGCTGTGCGCTACCTTCATGAAGACTGAAGAGCCTTCTGCCGCCTGTTTCCGGACCTTCAATCTTCAGCATCTGTAAGGGGGGTCGGCGGCGCGGCTCCGGGACGAACCCCAGGGTGAGACCTGTGTTCCGACTCCCTCTGGAGCTAATGGTGTCCAGTAGCCTAAGAATCCAATCCATCCTGCACGCAAGTGAGTTGAAATTCTCTCCCCTAAGTCCCTCGATGCAGTGAGCCTGTTGCCAGCAGGACTCACTGAAAATAAAAAACCTAAAAACTTTTTCTAAGCAGCTCTTTAGGAGAGCCACCTAGATTGCACCCTGCTCGGACGGGCACAAAAACCTAACTGAGGCTTGGAGGAGGGTCATAGGGGGAGGAGCCAGTACACACCACCTAATCCTAAAGCTTTATTTTTGTGCCCTGTCTCCTGCGGAGCCGCTATTCCCCATGGTCCTGACGGAGTCCCCAGCATCCACTTAGGACGTTAGAGAAATAATTATTTAGATAATATGCTACTGCCTTGTCTCCCTCAACCAAAATCTTAAGGCCCCCATCCACTAGTCCGATTTGGGCAGTTTTCTTCAGATTTCGACACATCTGACTGTCATATCTGAAGAAAAGTGTCACATTGGATGGCTCTTCAGATCCAATGCTCACTCCCGTGTCAGATATGTCTGAACTACAGATCTCTGAGGCTGCCCCAACTATTTATCTGAATCTGAAAAAAACAGGTGCACATCGGAGTGTTTTTTTTTACTTCAGATGTATCTGATCAGATTCATCTGAAGCGTCACTTGACTGGCATCTCCCTGACCACTCCCACCCACCAAGAGGGGGAACAGCGGCAGCAGCAGCATCAGATTAATCGCATGTAGCATGTGTGCATCAGATATATCTGATGCGATCTGGCACATAATATATTGCATCAAATATATCTGAAGTGAATGTAATGAAAATTAAAGCCAGGGTCTGATCCGATTCCCGGGACGCTCCCGGGAGAGTTCAAGAGAAATCTGATGCTATCTGCAGTTCATACAAGTCTGAGTAGTGGATGGCCACCTTTACTCTCTGTTTTAAGTCTTGTTAAAACAGAGCATTTGGCTCCTTTACCTATTGATTGGGCCATTTCCTCCTCAGCTTCTGCCTTTACACGTCTGATTACCTTCTTAGGTTCCTTCCGTCTGATAAGATACACCTCTTTGTCTTCATTATTTTGATTCTGTTTATATTTCCTAAAGGCCGTCTCTTTTAAGGGGGGTACACATGGAGAGATCCATGTTTAAAATCTAAGCAATCTGACTAGATTGCTTAGATTTTAAGCACGGATCTGCCGTGTGTATGCCCCCCAGCGATAGCAATGCGCAGCCCCGTGCATCGCTATCGCCGGTGCTAGATTGAGCACCCCCCCCCCTCGCTCAGCACATCGCGCTGTGCTGAGTGGGGGGAGATATGTGTGCTGAGTGGTCTGTGTTAAGATCGCTCAGCACACATCTCTCCCGTCAGTACCCCCCTTTTACTTTCACACTAGTTGATACTCCTTTTTTAAAACGTACTGGCTTTCTTTTGCATTTATTTTTTCCTAACCCTTGTGATACAAAGGTCTGTTGCTTTTAGTATTGCACTTTTATTGTTCCCACCTCTCCTGCACTCCTTCCAAGTTCCTCCAATGAATCGCTAACACATCTCTCCATTTTTGAAAAGTCAGTCTTCCTAAAATCCGACACCTTTGTTTTTTGGGTGGCATGAGTCGGTCTCTGTCTTTATGCTAAACCATACATCTTGATGGTCACTGGGTCCTAGGTTCTCACCCACATATATGTCTGCTATTCTGTCACCATTTGTGAGTTTTAAGTCTAATATTGTGTCTTTGCAAGTGGGTTCCCTCACTAATTGCTGATGTTCCCTGTAAGCAGTTTAGAAATTTGCAGTTCTAGTTGAACTTGCAAAAGACCTCTCCCAATTTACACCAGGTAGAACCAGTTTAGTGATGTCCTGTAATAGGTTCCTGTCCATTTTCTGCCCCTGGCCTGGTGGTCTTTAGATCACCCCAGTGCGAATAGTGTCCTTCTCCCCCATTGCTATGGTCACCCAAAGGTCCTCAGTTTTTTTCTTCAATATTTTGTATTAAAGTAGCATTTATGCTTTTTTTTCACATACTGTATATTGAATCTCCTCCTCCGATTTTACTCACTCTGTCCTTTCCAAATAAACTATATCATGGTATAGCTATGTCCCAGTCATGATGGTCATTGCAATTTGTCTGTAATAGCCACAATACCCAGATAATCCCTTGCCGAAATTGCAACTAGCTCTGGGATTTTGTCTCCTAAGCTCATAGCATTTGCACACATAGCTTTAACATTGTTCTTGAATCCTCTTCTTCATGAAATTACTTGTGAAAAGTGAAAACTAATGTTGATTTGTAAAAGGTCCACCTTAGTAGGAGAGAGATTACAGTGCTGGCCCCAGTGATGGACTGGGGCCTCGATTCGGCCCTGGCATTTGTGAATGCGCGCGTGCCTCACGGGGGGACCCGCGCGCCTCACAAGGGGGGAGGGCGTCGCACGACATATGGGGGCGTGCCATGAGTCATGGGGTGTGGACTCGTGGCATGCCCCTATTACCATGGAGACCATGGAACCAGAGAGCCAGAGGCTGCGCTGTGCGCAGCCTTCCCGGCTCTATGAGCGACCGATTCGCCCCCCACATGCCCATCGGTCCTTCTGGCATGTGCCAGAAGTGCCAGATGGCCAGTCCGGCCATGGCTGGCCCCCTGTATTTGGGGTAATGTCAGAGAGAAGTCAAGTATACATTTTATTTGTTGTACCTTCGTAAGCTTCTTCAAAGGTATCCAGTCAGAATGTCAACAGCAGACTGTCGAAAGGTTCTAATGTCAACAGTCAGGATGTCGACATGGACTTTAGGTTGATTACCAATATGACGACATTCAATAACGCTCACACAGTTAAAATGTCGCCATGTTCATAGAGTTGACAATTATCATGTTGACACCGGAATGTCAACATACAGTTTTTGCTCATTTTTAAGGTTAGGTTCAGGGATAGGGTTAGGTTTAGGGTCTAGGATCTAGGGTTAGGGTTAGGCTGCATAAACACAAAACTTTTCATTCCACAGCCCCTGCAAAAACATAATTTTGCATTATCATTTATCTGATGTCAGTATTCTACCGGAATGATTTATGATTAGTTTATTATATATATTTTGTGCATTCAGAGGAAAGTTATTTTAGTTTTGCAATTTGAATAAAGAGGTAAACTATCCTAGAAAAATACATGTGGTGTTTGGATTTTATAATGTAAAAGCTCATATCACGTATCTAATAAAAATAAGCTTTATTAAAAGCGCAATATAGTAAAAGCAATCAAGGGTCCTTCTTTGTTAATAAAATCCATAAATAACTCATAGTTTCCTTCTCTCCCGGAATGCCCAGGGATTCCTGAAGTAGGGAGAGACCTCCCCGGACAAACGGAAGATCAGACAATTCTCCCAAAAGCGAGGCATGTAAAGTAGATAATTATAAAATAATTACACAATAAATAAAACTGTTAAAATGAATAATGGTATTCTGTGTGATAGCATAGTCCACACAGTAAAAAGGAAATTCCTTCTACAATTCATTAGAGAAACTGGCGTTATACAAGAGACTTGCTGTATATTGGTTACACGAAAGTAATATCTTTATCCTGCCAGTATATGAATGTACATATTGCAGATGTCTTATTTCACTTAATTAAAATATCTGATGCCCAGTGTGATAGTCTAGAACTTTTTTGAATTGGGGCAAAATGGTTAGTGAAGTGGTTAGCATTACTGCCTCAAAGCCATAAGGTCATGATCTTAAATGCTAACCTAAGCATTATCTGTGTGGTGTTCTATATGCTCTACCCATGCTTGTGTGGACTTTCTCCAGATGTTCACATTTCCTCCAAAACTCTAAAAAGATACTGGTAGATTAATTGTCTTCTGATAAGAAAAATTATTAAGCCGAATGTGTGTGTATGTGCATGTGATAGTGAATATAGGGGGTCATTCCGAGTTGATCGCTCGCTAGCAGTTTTTAGCAGCCGTGCAAACGCTATGCCGCAGACTGGGAGTGTATTTTAGCTTAGCAGAAGTGCGAACGCTTGTAACGTAGAGCGCCTGCAAAAATGTTTTGTGTAGTTTCAGAGTAGCTCAAAACCTACTCAGCGCTTGCGATGACTTCAGACTATTCAGTTCCGGATTTAACATCACACACCCGCCCAGCGTTCGCCCAGCCACGCCTGCGTTTTCCCTGGCATGCCTGCATTTTTCTGAACACTCCATGAAAACGGTCAGTTGCCACCCAGAAACGCCCTCTTCATGTCAATCACTCTGCGGCAACCAGTGCGACTGAAATGCATCACTAGACCCTGTGCAAAGCTGCATCGTTCGTTGTGGCCGTACGTCGTGCGTGCGCATTTCGCCGCATTTCGCCGCATATGCATGCGCAGAATTGCCGTTTTTTAGCCTGATCGCTGCGCTGCAAACAAATGCAGCTAGCGATCAACTCGGAATGACCCCCATAGATCGTAAGTTCCACTGGAGCAGGGACTGATGTGAATGGCTGAAATATTCTCTATAAATCATTGAATCATGTGTGTGCATTATGCAAATAACAGACACCGGGATATTATGGGTGCAAAGCCAGGGAGTGACTTGACTGTTGCCATGGAGCCATAGGATTGGGTGCCACGGAGAGTGATGGCAGGCCACGCAGAGGAGAAAGATGGCTGTCAATGCAGCAAATTAGAGGCACATGAACAGGGGCGTCTGATCCCTCAATTGCCCATGAACAGACGGCCAATCAGACAAGAGCCTGCGAACAGTGGACAAATGATATACGAGCACATTGTAGGGGTGCCTATGAGGTGATACAGAAGGTGGAGAGAAGAGGTGGAGACATTGGAGAGTCAAAGGGGTATATGCAATTACCAACGAATCGCGGCAATTTTTCGGCCGTTTTTTAATTCGACACAACTCAACCGTCGAATTCCGGCAAGTGGGTGCCGGAATTCAACATATTCAATAAAAAACGGATTCGACAGTCCCGCTGTCGAAAAACGGGCGATTTGACGGATTTTGATCCGATTTTTAAAAAACGTGAAAAAACGGTAAAAAACCCGAAAAAAAATTGCGTGGGGTCCCCCCTCCAAAGCATAACCAGCCTCGGGCTCTTCGAGCCGGTCCTGGTTCTAAAAATCCGGGAGGGAAAATTACAGGGGATCCCCCGTATTTTTAAAACCAGCACCGGGCTCTGCGCCTGGTGCTGGTGCAAAAAATACGGGGGACAAAAAGAGTAGGGGTCCCCTGTATTTTTTACACCAGCATCGGGCTCCACTAGCTGGACAGATAATGCCACAGCCGGGGGTCACTTTTATACAGCGCCCTGCGGCCGTGGCATTAAATATCCAACTAGTCACCCCTGGCCGGGGTACCCTGGGGGAGTGGGGACCCCTTCAATCAAGGGGTCCCCCCCAGCCACCCAAGGGCCAGGGGTGAAGCCCGAGGCTGTTCCCCCCATCCAAGGGCTGAGAAAATTGAAAGAATATTGTTTTTTTTCCAGTAGTACTACAAGTCCCAGCAAGCCTCCCCGCAAGCTGGTACTTGGAGAACCACAAGTACCAGCATGCGGGATAAAAACGGGCCCGCTGGTACCTGTAGTTCTACTGGAAAAAAAATACCCAAATAAAAACAGGACACGCACACCTTGAAAGTACAACTTTATTACATATACCTTCAGCAATCAAGAACAAAAAATTAAACAATCAGTCAGGAAACATTGGGATATTCTCCTACTTGATCCAATTTTCAAAGAAATTCTTCCCCCAAAACCCGATATAGTGTTCCGTAAAACCAACAACCTGAAGGACATTCTGGCTCCTAGCCATCTGCCAACCAAAACAATAAATACAAGAAACACCATTGGAAGTTGTAAGGGATGCTACAAATGTGGTAATTGCAATATCTGTAAATTCCTCCATCCGAATAGGAAAAAGTTCTTTAATCATAATAACACAAAGGAATACTTAATAAAAGACTTTCTGAATTGCAATTCCACAATGATCATTTATCTACTAGAATGTACCTGTGGTCTGAAATATGTTGGCAAAACAAAGCGGATCCTTAAGTTACGAATACAGGAACATGTCAGAAACATTAGAAACAAAGTTGACAATCATACAATATCCAGACACTTTACAGAGAAACACAAATCAAATCCTGAATAAATTAATTTTAAAGCAATTGAATGCGTCAAACTCAACGACAGAGGTGGTGATATACTCAACAAGCTCTCCAAAAGAGAGATGTTTTGGATCTACGAACTTCAAACATTGTCACCACAGGGACTCAATGAAGCCTTTGAAATTGCTCCATTCCTTTAATGCTTGCTATACCTTACACACAAATTATTTTATAAGAAAATATAATTACTTTTTCACATTTTATATATTTTATATATTAATCTATGCCATTAGTATTTGATTAATATATGTGTCCTGTCCCTCCCCCCCCCCCCCCCCCTCCCCCTTCTCTCTCTCTTTTTTCAGTTGCTTCATGTATATTGAAATCTACAAAATGAGTAACCACTTCCTAAGGCATCTGAAGTTTTGGCATTTAACAGAAATTCGTTTTATGAATTATTTTTATGAATTTATGATCTTAATCTATCATCTTATTGGTGGCACTTTCTAATTATTGTCCCACTTTTGTCACCCCAGTAAGCTTAATAGCTTTTTATCACTCCATACCAACATTAATTGGGTCACACTTTTCCCTCCTCTTAATCTGTACTCTAAACGTTATTCCCTTAGTGCATTTTTCCATTTTTCAAAATGGTGGTGCGCTACACTTCCCGGGATTAAAAATGGCTGTGCGTTCCACTAGATACAAACACATTTATTTCACATTTTAATATCCATCACTTTTAATTTATGCTCTTTTGCATCCACTCCTTTTCGATTTAATAACTTTATTTATTAGTGGCTCCTTTCCCCCGCTGGCTACGCTGTTAGCAGCGGACACTTCCGGACACGTCCGCACACAAAATGGTGGTGCGTTCCACCCATTACATCTAGCGGCGGAAGTGACGCATCAAAGATGGCGATGCGTTCCACACGTCACCGAGACGGCGGTGCGTTCCAAATTGCGTTCCACCGCCGCCGGACCTCTCAGACATAGTCTGCAACTTATTTTCAACCATTTGCACTTTATTCTGCACTAGTTTTCACCTTACCTCCCTCTCTATTGCCGATAAATTATGTAGTTACTTAGCAAATATCTCTTTTTTGTCTCAAACACTGTGACCACTGTACACATCACTACAGGAAGTGATGTCAGAGACTAATCATGTGCTATTACCACTTGAATGGTATAAATGGAGCATTATGGACACACTGGTCATATCCCCTTGAAGAAGTCCAGGCTATTGAACGGACGAAACGCGTTGGGACTGTTCTGCTGCTGAATTCCTCTAATGGACAGATAAGCGATTGAACTTTTTAATTCCTGTACGCATGTATTCTGGCTATTTTATATGTATCGGGACAGCCTGCTGCTGAGTCCCCTTTAGATGGACAGATAAGCCTCGAAATACTCTTTTATCTTGTACGTGTTTAGTGTAGCCATTTGTATGTCTTTTATATTAAATTGTTAATTTGTTTACCTAGAAAATGTCTGGGCTATCAAATATGTACAACTGGGAATAAGCACGTTCCCTAATTCATTGCCCTTTAAAGCTAAATGACATTTTTTTGCGAGAACGGTACACACTATGTTTTGTTATGTTTTTCTTTACATGTGAATCTCAAATGATCAACAACCGTTGGAAATCCTTGTAAAACCAGATAAGTGTACTTGGTTTTAATCATACCCACCTGACCATTTCCCTTTTAAAACTTGCTGTTGCACTCCCAAGCGCTTATTTTCTCCACTACTTATCTTTATTACATACATGTCGACACACACACATACTTACATATGTTGACACGACGTTCGGTCCACTTGTCCAAGTAGAATCCACGGTGTACCTGTGAATAAAATTATACTCACCTCAATCCAGTGTCCGGATCTTTTAAAATAATCCTCGTACTTGGCAAAACAACAAAACGAACACCCGGACCAAATGGACTGAACGGGGTCCCATGTTTACACATGGGACCCCTTTCCACGAATGCCGGGACCCCACGTGACTGCTGTCACAGAAAGGTCCCTTCAGCCAATCAGGAAGCGCTACTTCGTGGCACTCACCTGATTGGCTGTATGCGCGTCTGCTGGCAGACAGCGCATCGCACAGCTCCCTCCATTAGTTTCAATGGTGGGAACTTTGCGGTCAGCGGTGGGGTCACCTGCGGTCAGTGGCTGACCGCGGGTGACCTCACCGCTGACCGCAAAGTTCCCACCATTGAATATAATGTAGAGGCTTTGCGATGCGCTGTCTGACAGCTCAGACGCGCATAGCCAATCAGCAGAGTGCCAGGACGTTGCGCTCGCTGATTGGCTGAAGGGACCTTTCTGTGACAGCAGTCACGGGGGGGTCTCTGCATTCGTGGAAAGGGGTCCCATGTGTAAACATGGGACCCCTTTCAGTCCGTTTGGTCCGGGTGTTCGTTGTTGTTTTTTTTGCCAAGTAAGTGGATTATAATCTGGACACTGGATCAGGTGAGTATAATTTTATTCACAGGTACACGTGGATTCTACTTGGACAAGTGGACAGAGGTCGGCGTGTGAACATAGGTAAGTATGTGTGTGTCATCATGTGTGAAATAAAGTTTTACTTTCACGGTGTGCGTGTCCTGTTTTTATTTGGGTATTTTTTTTCAGTAGAACTACAGGTACCAGTGGGCCCGTTTTTCTCCCGCATGCTGGTACTTGTGGTTCTCCAAGTACCAGCTTGTGGGGGAGGCTTGCTGGGACTTGTAGTAGTACTGGAAAAAACAATATTCTTTCAATTTTCTCAAGGCTATCAGCCCCCCATCCGCAGCCCTTGGATGGGGGGGACAGCCTCGGGCTTCACCCCTGGCCCTTGGGTGGCTGGGGGGGGACCCCTTGATTGAAGGGGTCCCCACTCCCCCGGGGTACCCCGGCCAGGGGTGACTAGTTGGATATTTAATGCCACGGCCGCAGGGCGCTGTATAAAAGTGACCCCCGGCTGTGGCATTATCTGTCCAGCTAGTGGAGCCCGATGCTGGTGTAAAAAATACGGGGGACCCCTACTCTTTTTGTCCCCCGTATTTTTTGCACCAGCACCAGGAGCAGAGCCCAGTGCTGGTTTTAAAAATACGGTGGATCCCCTGTCATTTTTCCCACCGGATTTTTAGAACCAGGACCGGCTCGAAGAGCCCGAGGCCGGTTATGCTTAGGAGGGGGGACCCCACGCAATTTTTTTTCTGATTTTTACCATTCCATTTAAAAAAATATATATTTATAAAAATATATAAATAATACTTGTGCCTCCAAAATAGACAAACCAAGTACCTAATCCCTTCTAATATAAATAGATATGCTATTACCAATAAATCAAACACCAAAAAAAACATGTTTTTAAATTTTTTTATTAGATTCCGCCACCAAAGTGTGGCGGATTGAAAATGACGAATTTACTGTCTAAAAGCACTGTTGTCGAATTTCCAAACTTCAATTGAATATACTTTTGGCGAATTGCCGCATTTGTACCATTGCAAAAATGTCGAATTTGACAAATGTCGAATTTCAACAAGTCGAATTTGGAAAGTCCGTTTTTTTGACGGAAAGTACTGAATTGCATTGTCGATTTTTTTTTTTGGGCGAAATTGTCCCGTTTTTCGACATTTTCGGGAATTCGACCGCAATTGCATATACCCCAAAGAGTGAGGAGCAGTGCCTCGGGAGATACTGGTGAGAAGAGAAGCACCAGAGATAGTGTGCAAAAGCCTGTGAGGGGAGTCAGAACTAACTGGGCCGCAGAGAGAGAGAGCGAGGGAGTTGCATTTGTAGTAAAGAGAGGACTGGGCTGGCTAGCTCCGGTGATTCACAGACCAGAAGGAGAAGTGAGGGGAAAGCAAAAAAAGAAAGGCTGAGATAGACTGTGATCTTGATTGTGCTCCGTCCTGTATACTGTATAAGAGAGAAGTGGGGCAGTGGACTGTGTCTTCTTTGCCACCAGGGTGAAGAGGGGGAGGGGGGGGGGGTTATGCTAGGTTTGCAAGCCTCTAAACTTGCAGGACTATTGGCATCACAAGTATAGGTCATATACTATGTCAGCTGATGGCAGGAGGCAAGACAAACACATATATTTTATTCTACAATCAAAGAATCCTCCTGTATCACATTGGTAGCGGGTATCAACTATTTTCAGCATCAGTTTGTAAAGTGAAACAACTTTATCTTTGAGGTTTTACTTACTTTCCCTGCAGCTCTGATTGTAATTACAGTTATGCTGCTTTCACATCGCAAACCCTGCTTTTGAAATGTTTCTTAAAACGGGTCTTAGCAGTTAAACCCCCTTCACATCGCATGTTGTAAGCAGTACATTACCATTTCATTACCGTTTTGGTACCTTTCACACTGAACCCGTTTCACCCATAGAAAACAGTGGTTGTCATTGTAAATGGACTTTCTCTAACGTCCTAAGTGGATGCTGGGGACTCCGTAAGGACCATGGGGAATAGCGGCTCCGCAGGAGACTGGGCACATCTAAAGAAAGCTTTAGGACTATCTGGTGTGCACTGGCTCCTCCCCCTATGACCCTCCTCCAAGCCTCAGTTAGATCTCTGTGCCCGAACGAGAAGGGTGCACACTAGGGGCTCTCCTGAGCTTCTTAGTGAAAGTTTTAGTTTAGGTTTTTTATTTTCAGTGAGACCTGCTGGCAACAGGCTCACTGCATCGAGGGACTAAGGGGAGAAGAAGCGAACTCACCTGCGTGCAGAGTGGATTGGGCTTCTTAGGCTACTGGACATTAGCTCCAGAGGGACGATCACAGGCCCAGCTTGGATGGGTCCCAGAGCCGCGCCGCCGGCCCCCTTACAGAGCCAGAAGGCAGAAGAGGTCCGGAAAATCGGCGGCAGAAGACGTCCTGTCTTCAACAAGGTAGCGCACAGCACTGCAGCTGTGCGCCATTGCTCTCAGCACACTTCACACTTCGGTCACTGAGGGTGCAGGGCGCTGGGGGGGGCGCCCTGAGACGCAATAAAAACACCTTGGATGGCAAAAAAATGCATCACATATAGCTCCTGGGCTATATGGATGCATTTAACCCCTGCCAGAATACATAGAAAAATGGGAGATAAGGCCGTCGATAAGGGGGCGGAGCCTATCTCCTCAGCACACTGGCGCCATTTTCCCTCACAGCTCCGTTGGAGGGAAGCTCCCTGGCTCTCCCCTGCAGTCACTACACTACAGAAAGGGTTAAAAAAGAGAGGGGGGCACTAATTAGGCGCAGTATTAACTATACAGCAGCTATAAGGGGAAAAACACTTATATAAGGTTATCCCTGTATATATATAGCGCTCTGGTGTGTGCTGGCAAACTCTCCCTCTGTCTACCCAAAGGGCTAGTGGGGTCCTGTCCTCTATCAGAGCATTCCCTGTGTGTGTGCTGTATGTCGGTACTTTTGTGTCGACATGTATGAGGAGAAAAATAATGTGGAGACGGAGCAGATTGCCTGTAATAGTGATGTCACCCCCTAGGGGGTCGACACCTGAGTGGATGAACTGTTGGAGTGTCAGCTCTGTATAAAAGACAGTGGTTGACATGAGACAGCCGGCTACTCAGCTTGTGCCTGTCCAGACGTCTCATAGGCCGTCAGGGGCTCTAAAGCGCCCGTTACCTCAGATGGCAGATATAGACGCCGACACGGATACTGACTCCAGTGTCGACGGTGAAGAGACAAATGTGACTTCCAGTAGGGCCACAAGTTACATGATTGAGGCAATGAAAAATGTTTTACACATTTCTGATAATACGAGTACCACCAAAAAGGGGTATTATGTTCGGTGAGGAAAAACTACCTGTAGTTTTCCTGAATCTGAGAAATCAAATGAGGTGTGTGATGATGCGTGGGTTTCCCCCGATAACAACTGATAATTTCTAAAATGTTATTGGCATTATATCCTTTCCCGCCAGAGGTTAGGGTGCGTTGGGAAACACCCCCTAGGGTGGATAAAGCGCTCACACGCTTGTAAGGGCTATACCCTCGCCTGAGATGGCCGCCCTTAAGGATCCTGCTGATAGAAAGCAGGAGGGTATCCTAAAAGGTATTTACACACATACTGGTGTTATACTGCGACCAGCAATCGCCTCAGCCTGGATGTGCAGTGCTGGGTTGGCGTGGTCGGATTCCCTGACTGAAAATATTGATACCCTAGATAGGGACAGTATATTTTTGCCTATAGAGCATTTAAAAGATGCATTTCTATATATGCGTGATGCACAGCGGAATATTTGCCGACTGGCATCAAGTCTAAGTGCGTTGTCCATTTCTACCAGTAGAGGGTTATGGACACGTCAGTGGTCAGGTGATGCGTATTCCAAACGGCATTTGGAAGTATTGCTTTATTAAGGGGAGGAGTTATTTGGGGTCGGTCTTTCAGACCTGGTGGCCACGGCAACAGCTGGGAAATCCACGTTTGTACCCCAGGTCGCCTCTCAACATGAGAAGACGCCGTATTATCAGGCGCAGTCTTTTCGTGGACAAGCGGGCAAAAGGTTCCTCATTTCTGCCCCGTGACAGAGGGAGAGGAAAAAGGCTGCAGAAATCAGCCAGTTCCCAGGAACAGAAACCCTCTCCCGCCTCTGCCAAGCCCTCAGTATATGCGGGGGCTTTACAAGCAGAATCAGGCACGGTGGGGGGCCCGTCTCAATGAATTTTAGCGCGCAGTGGGCTCACTCGCAAGTAGACCCCTGGATCCTTCAGGTGATATCTCAGGGGTACAAATTAGAATACGAGATGTCTCACCCTCGCCGTTTCCTAAAGTCGGCTTTACCGATGTCTCCTTCTGACAGGGAGACAGTTTTGGAAGCCATTCACAAGCTGTATTCCCAGCAGGTGATAATCAAGATACCCCTCCTGCAACAGGGAACGGGGTATTATTCCACACTGTTGTGGTACCGAAGCCGGACGGCTCGGTGAGACCGATTCTAAATCTAAAATCTTTGAACACTTACATACAGAGGTTCAAATTCAAGATAGAGTCACTCAGAGCAGTGATTGCGAACCTGGAAGAAGGGGACTACATGATGTCTCGGGACATCAAGGATGCTTACCTTCATGTCAAAATTTACCCTTCTCACCAAGGGTACCTCAGGTTTATGGTACAGAACTGTCACTATCAGTTCAGACGCTGCCGTATGGATGGTCCACGGCACCCTGGGTCTTTACCAAGGTAATGGCCGAAATGATGATATTCCTTCGAAGGAAGGGAATTTTAGTTATCCCTTACTAGGACAATTCCCTGATAAGGGTAAGATCCAGGGAACAGTTGGAGGTCGGTGTAGCACTATCTCAGGTAGTGTTGCGGCAGCACGATTGGATTTTCAATATTCCAAAATCGCAGCTGGTTCCGACGACGTGTCTTCTGTTCCTAGGGATGATCCTGGACACAGTCCAGAAAAAGGTGTTTCTCCCGGAGGAGAAAGCCAGGGAGTTATCCGAGCTAGTCAGGAACCTCCTAAAACCGAGCCAAGTCTCAGTGCATCAATGCACAAGGGTTCTGGGTAAAATGGTGGCTTCCTACGAAGCAATCCCATTCGGCAGATTCCACGCAAGAACTTTCCAGTGGGACCTGCTGGACAAATGGTCCGGGTCGCATCTTCAGATGCATCAGCGGATAACCCTGTCACCAAGGACAAGGGTGTCCCTACTGTGGTGGTTGCAGAGTGCTCATCTTATAGAGGGCCGCAGATTAGGCATTCAGGACTGGGTCCTGGTGACCACGGATGCCAGCCTGCGAGGCTGGAGAGCAGTCACACAGGGAAGGAATATCCAGGGCTTATGGTCAAGCCTGGAGACATCACTTCACATAAATATCCTGAAGCTAAGGGACATTTACAATGCTCTAAGCTTAGCAAGACCTCTGCTTCAAGGTCAGCCGGTGTTGATCCAGTCGGACAACATCACGGCAGTCACCCACGTAAACAGACAGGGTGACACAAGAAGCAGGAGGGCAATGGCAGAAGCTGCAAGGATTCTTCGCTGGGCGGAAAATCATGTGATAGCACTGTCAGCAGTATTCATTCCGGGAGTGGACAACTGGGAAGCAGACTTCCTCAGCACGACCTCCACCCGGGAGAGTGGGGACTTCACCCAGAAGTCTTCCACATGATTAAAAACTCGACAGGTATTGCGCCAGGTCCAGGGACCCTCAGGCAATAAGCTGTAGACGCTCTGGTAACACCGTGGGTGTACCAGTCAGGGTATGTGTTCCCTCCTCTGCCTCTCATACCCAAGGTACTGAGATTGATAAGATGGAGAGGAGTAAGCACTATATTCGTGGTTCCGGATTGGCCAAGAAGGACTTGGTAACCGGAACTTCAAGAGATGCTCACGGAGGATCCGTGGCCTCTACCTCTAAGAAGGGGCCTGCTCCAGCAAGGACCCTGTCTGTTCCAAGACTTACCGCGGCTGCGTTTGACGGCATGGCGGTTGAACGCCGGATCCTGAAGGAAAAAAGGCATTCCGGATGAAGTCATCCCTATCCTGATCAAAGCCAGGAAGGATGTAACCGCAAAAACATTATCACCGCAATTGGCGAAAATATGTTGCGTGGTGCGAGGCCAGTAAGGCCCGACGGAGGAAATTCAACTGGGTCGATTCCTACATTTCCTGCAAACAGGAGTGTCTATGGGCCTGAAATTGGGGTCCATTAAGGTTCAAATTTCGGCCCTGTCAATTTTCTTCCAAAAAGAACTAGCTTCAGTCCCTGAAGTTCAGACATTTGTAAAAGGGGTACTGCATATACAGCCTCCTTTTGTGCCTCCAGTGGCACTTTGGGATCTCAATGTAGTTTTGGGTTCCAAAAGTCACATTGGTTTGAACCACTTAAATCTGTGGAGTTAAAATATCTCACATGGAAAGTGGTCATGCTGTTGGCCCTGGCCTGGGCCAGGCGCGTGTCAGAATTGGCGGCTTTATCCAGAAAAAGCCCTTATCTGATTTTCTATTCGGACAGGGTGGAATTGAGGACTCGTCCCCAGTTTCTCCCTAAGGTGGTTTCAGCGTTTCACCTGAACCAACCTATTTGTGGTGCCTGCGGCTACTAGGGACTTGGAGGACTCCAAGTTGCTAGACGTTGTCAGGGCCCTGAAAATATATGTTTCCAGGACGGCTGGAGTCAGGAAATCTGACTCGCTGTTTATCCTGTATGCACCCAACAAGCTGGGTGCTCCTGCTTCTAAGCAGACTATTGCTCGTTGGATTTGTAGTACAATTCAGCTTGCACATTCTGTGGCAGGCCTGCCACAGCCAAAAATCTGTAAATGCCCACTCCACAAGGAAGGTGGGCTAATCTTGGGCGGCTGCCCGAGGGGTCTCGGCTTTACAACTTTGCCGAGCAGCTACTTGGTCAGGAGCAAATACGTTTGTAAAATTCTACAAAATTGATATCCTGGCTGAGGAGGACCTGGAGTTCTCTCATTTGGTGCTGCAGAGTCATCCGCACTCTCCCGCCCGTTTGGGAGCTTTGGTATAATCCCCATGGTCCTTACGGAGTCCCCAGCATCCACTTAGGACGTTAGAGAAAATAAGAATTTACTTACCGATAATTCTATTTCTCATAGTCCGTAGTGGATGCTGGGCGCCCATCCCAAGTGCGGATTGTCTGCAATACTTGTACATAGTTATTGTTACAAAAATCGGGTTATTATTGTTGTGAGCCATCTTTCAGAGGCTCCTCTGTTATCATGCTGTTAACTGGGTTCAGATCACAGGTTATACGGTGTGATTGGTGTGGCTGGTATGAGTCTTACCCGGGATTCAAAATCCTTCCTTATTGTGTACGCTCGTCCGGGCACAGTATCCTAACTGAGGCTTGGAGGAGGGTCATAGGGGGAGGAGCCAGTGCACACCAGATAGTCCTAAAGCTTTCTTTAGATGTGCCCAGTCTCATGCGGAGCCGCTATTCCCCATGGTCCTTACGGAGTCCCCAGCATCCACTACGGACTATGAGAAATAGAATTATCGGTAAGTAAATTCTTATTTTTCTGGCCCACACATTATTAATAATTATTAATAATTTGGCTAGTCGTACGATGGAACCCAGCAGCTTCAAGCATCTTTACCATGTTTTTGTAGATTACTGCATCCTTCATTGTCCCAGTGATTTGTCCACATATTTCTTCATCTCCTCTGATCCTAAGCAGCTCCCTAACCTCCTCATCACTCCAATTTGCCATTTTAAACTGTATTCTGTATAATAAAATGCTTCTTCACTCTCATGTGTTTCCTCCAGTTTATTTCCTGCTTCTGCCTGGTGACATCACACATGGAGACAGCCTATCACCTTCTGTGGTTTGGAAATACCGTTTCTGAGCCTTTCACATTGCACAATGAAACGGGTCTGAACCGTGTAGGACCCTGCTTTTTAACCATTTCAAAATACCGGTATTTTGAAAACGGTAAATTCAAGGTGGCCCTTTCACACCGCAGCTAGAACTGTTTTGGAAGGCTTAAAAATCAGCAATTTACCAGGTTAAAGCTGCGGTGTGAAAGGGGTATTAGTCGACATAGATAACCTACATACTTATTACAGTTAGAGAACTGGAACCAAGATCACTTTCAGTTTTATTTGATTTATTTAAGGATTCGTAAGTCAGAGCTCCAACGTGCACCAACAGACTGGGGGTTGTTTATTATTGTGTGATTGTTTAGCAATTTTTGCTGGGACTGAAAGCCATGTAATTGCCACATTTATTTCAGATCTAAAAACATTAAGTAAAGTTTAAGTAGTTATTGCAAATTGTTTTCTGATCAACACGTTTGTTCAAAGGGTTATTATCTCAATGCCCATTAATTTAGTAGTAGTTTGAATACCACTATCCAGGGTATATTCTATGTGGTAGTCCAATATCAATCCACGTGACAAAGAATTACAGTATCATTCATTTGTCTCCTATGTGTTGTTACTGCTGAATTTCTAAAGCGTTTCCCACTGAGTGATATTTACTTATTTGTACCTAGCTCTTATCAAAAGAAACAAAACTCTCTATTAGACACCACCATCTCCCATGGTTATAATAAACATATAATACAGAAACTGGTGTCGTTTTTTAAAACTATTTTTTGTCCTCTTGATTATTATGTGAGCCTGGGTAATAACACTGTTAGGCAGTGGGTTCCCCGAATCTCCACCTGGTGTTCCAGTACCTGAACACCTCCCAGAAGACTGTCTATGTATCAAGATTCGGGAAGAGGCACTATAAGAAGACATCAGGACAAGAAGCACATGCATAGAAGCTGATTGTATATAACACACACCTCACTGCATCATTAGGGCCAGGGCCGTATTAACCCATGACCGGGCCCCTAGGCTTTCAGGTATTTCGATCCCCTTCTGGCACTTCAGTCTTTTAAGTTTTAACCCACAACAGATGACGTTTGGGAAGCAGAGCTTATGCCATCATTTACACTTTCAGTATTCACACGGACACAGATACCCAGTTGAAATAAAGTCTACTGACCTCTTTTCTCACAGTGCAATCGTTCTTCCTTTTCTCTTTTGAAATAGCGCTAGTACTAGAGATGAGCGGGTTCGGTTTTACTCGGATTTACTCGGTTCTCAAAACGGCATCTTATTGGCTCACGGACGTCACGTGTTTTGGATAGCCAATAAGAAACATTCGGATAAAACCGAACTGGCGTTAATTCTGGCGTTACATCCGAACCCGCTCATCTCTAGCTAGTACGCTATTGGTCCACTGTCGCCCCCCTCCATTGTCTCAAAATAATGCAGTCTTATTAGGGTATGTGAATGGGGTGTTAAAATAATAAAAATATTCTTCTATGCATCATTACATTTTGATGTGTCAGTACCACCGTCATCGGCCTCATCAAGGACGGGGACGAATCGGCCTATAGACGGGAAGTAGACCGGCTGGCCCAGTGGTGCATCCACAACAACCTTGAGCTCAGCCCCCTCAAAACTGTTGAGATGATAGTGGACTACAGGAAGAAGTCATCTAGTGCACCTCCGCTAACGATTGCTGACAGTGTGGTATCGCTAGTGGACTCCTTCAAGTTTCTAGGGACCACAATCTCCCGGGAACTTAAATGGGGGTCCAACGCTGATGCCACTGTTGGGAAAGCGCAGCAGATGTTGTTCTTCCTCAGGCAACTAAGGAAGTTCAACATCCCACAGAAGCTTCTGCTCCTCTTCTACTCCGCGATTGTGGAGTCGGTACTGTGCTCCTCCATACTGGTATGGTACAGCTCTGCCAGCGCGAGGGACAGATGCAGGCTCCAAAAGGTGGTCAGAACTGCAAAGAAGATCATCGGGGCCGACCTTCCCTCAGTCCAGGACCTGTACCTGTCCAGAGCTAAAAAGCGGGCAATGAAGATAGTAAAAGACCAGCTACACCCCGGCCACAGCATGTTTAACTTGCTTCCTTCAGGCAGGCGTTACAGGGCTGTCCCCGCCAGGTCCACCAGAAGCCTCAAAAGTTTCTTTCCCCAAGCGGTCCGCCTGCTGAACTCCTGAACATTGACTGACTAGACGTACATGTAACTAACTTGTGTCCCTATGGTATGCCTAACTGTGTGACTTTACTTGCCCCCCCCCCCCCCCCCTCCCCCACCTGCTTATCTGTTACCTTCTTGGCTGTTGTATAGCAAACTGAAGACAAATTCCTAGTACAGGTTGAATATCCCTTATCCAAAATGCTTGGGAACAGAGGTATTTTGGATATCGGATTTTTCCGTATTTTGGAATAATTGCATACCATAATGAGATATCATAGTGATGGGACCTAAAACTAAGCACAGAATGCATTTATGTTTCATATACACCTTATACACACAGCCTGAAGGTCATTTTAGCCAATATTTTTTATAACTTTGTACATTAAACAAAGTGTGTGTACATTTACACAAATTATTTATGTTTCATATACACCTTATACACACACCCTGAATGTCATTTAATACAATATTTTTAATAACTTTGTGTATTAAACAAAGTTTGTGTACATTGAGTAATCAAAAAATAAAGGTTTCACTATCTCACTCTCACCCAAAAAAGTCCGTATTTCGGAATATTCCGTATTTCGGAATATTTGGATATGGGATACTCAACCTGTATACGCAAGTATACCTGGCCAATAAACTGATTCTGATTCTGATTTTGTTTCATTACTACAAACAGGGATATTCTGTGCATTCTGCTAGCTCTAGATTATGTATATATGTGTTTCTCAGCAATTCTTTAATATACAGGAGATCTGTATTGAGCGACTAATAGCTTGGTATCTCAGCAAGATTTATTTACTGACAGGTCAAATATCTGCCACTCAGGCACGATTACAGGTCAGCACCTCTCTTTGCTGCTGAGCCTCACTTCCTGCGAGATGCAATCTAGACCTCTAACAAAATGAAACGGCTAAACCGATGAACCAAGTCAGAACTTGCCATGATTTTTAAAATGCTTTTATGTCCATTAGCATATCACCATAAATGTTTATGCCATGACAATAAAATCGTTACTTTAATAACCAAATTACATATTGTGTATGCATGATGTATGCAGCATTATGCGATGGTGTCATTAGGGCATTGGGGCATAATCACTAAGCAGCAAGCGGAAGATACAGATCTGGTTTTTAAATTTTTTATTTATGTTTAAAACTGATTTGCAGATTTACATATAGAAAATAAATGCTTAAAACTTGCATATACTGTACGAATAATGGAAATAAAATGCCTTGTTCAGTCTGACCCTTACTGCTTAGTGCAGTTATATTAAAAGTTTGATGGAGTACTTACTAAAAAAAATAAAAAATATCCTTAATTGGTATGTACTCAAAATTAGAGGTGCCGATGACACTAAAAAATTATTCTACTTATATCACTTACGGTATCCGTTCACATGGTCGACCATGTTATGGTCGACAGTCATTAGGTCGACCACTATTGGTCGACATATGAAAATGGTCGACACATGAAAGGTCGACGCGTGAAAAGGTCGACGTGAGTTTTTTAACTTTTTTTTCTTTTGGGGAACTTTTCCATACTTTACGATCCACGTGGACTACGATTGGAACGGTAATCTGTGCCGAGCGAATCGGTAGCGGAGCGAAGGCACCATGCCCGAAGCATAGCGAGCGAAGCGAGCCATGCGAGGGGACGCGGTGCACTAATTGGGGTTCCTGGTCACTTTACGTAAAAAACGACAGCAAAAAAACTAAAAAACTCATGTTGACCTTTTCATGTGTCGACCTTTCATGTGGCGACCATTTTCATGTGTCGACCATGTGTCCATGTCGACCATGTCAATGTCGACCAATAGTGGTCGACCTAATGACTGTCGACCATAACATGGTAGACCATTCATACCGGAACCATCACTTACATTGGTACTAATCCAATTTTGCTCAAGAGTAATAGCACTCAAAAATAAATATTACTGAAACAACTCTTGATACATGAAATAGTACTTCTGTTGGAAAAAGGGGGCGCACAAGTACAAAAGCATCGCACAGCGCTGATGCTTTTGTACTTGAAGAGTAACTCCCAGCCAGCGCAGTTCCTGCGGCTGGCCGGGAGTTACTCGTCGCTGCCTGGATGACGTCACATGCAGCCGCTGCTGCTCGCCCCCCGCACGGTCCGACCACGCCTGCATTGGCCGGACCGCACCCACAAGAACGATGGCCAAACGCCGCCATGCCGCCCCCTCCCGCCCAGCGAGCGCCTCTGCCTGTCAATCTGGCAGAGGTGATCGCTAGGCAACGACAGCCGTCGGCTGTCAACCATGCGTCGGCGCACTGCGGCCCCGGCGCATGCACAGTTCTGACCTGATCGCTGCTCTGCGAAGAACTGCAGTGAGCGATCAGGTCAGAATGACCCCCATAGTCTCTTAGAAACTCAGAAACATTATGTAGCTGCCTCTAATAAATTGTGAATAATTTCCCACCTTTAGCAACATTTGTTACAATGAATACAAACTATGGGGGAAATTCCAAGTTGATCGCAGCAGGAAAGTTTTTAGCAATTGGGCAAAACCATGTGCACTGCAGGAGGGGCAGATATAGCATTTGCAGAGAGAGTTATATTTGGGTGGGTTATTTTGTTTTTGTGCAGGGTAAATACTGGCTGCTTTATTTTTACACTGCAATTTAGATTGCAGATTGAACTCACCACACCCAAATCTAACTCTCTCTGCACATGTTAAATCTGCCCCCCCTGCAGTGCACATGGTTTTGGCCAACTGCTAAAAAAATTCCTGCTGCGATCAACTTGGAATTACCCCCTATGGACTGTTGTAGTTGTTCCCGTGGATTCTGATGTTTATAAGGCATGTTGATTATTTACAACATATCTCTCACATGCAGGGCCGGCGCTACCATTAGGCAGCTTTAGGCAGCTGCCTATGAGCGCCGGCCACTGGGGGGCGGCACCGCACACTGCCTATGAAAGAATGACTTCTTTATTATTCCCTTAACTCACCCGAGCCCCTCCTCTTCCATAAGAGACGAGGAGCAGAGATGCCGCAGGCCCTCAACTGCTATCAGCCGACTTCTGTAGGTAAGTCTAGCTGTGAGTGTACCGCTTATTAGACACCCACCGCCCCCTACGCGATTGCAGACTCCCGCAGTTTACACCCCCGCCGAGAGCACAGACTCTCGCCGCCAGCGTGTGTGTGTTACTCCCAGCCACTGAGCCACCCCATGACAGACTCCAGCGTGTTATTAACACTTCCCTCCCCCCCCCGCGCGCGCTCCAGCGTGTTATTAACTCTCCCCCACTCCAGCGTGTTATTAACACCCCCCCTCCAGCGTGTTAAGTACTCCCCCTCCCGCTCCAGCATGTTATTAACTCCCCCCCTCCAGTGTGTTATTAACACCCCCCTCCAGCGTGTTATTTACTCCCCCCCCCCGCTCCAGCATGTTATTAACTCCCCCCCTCCAGTGTGTCATTAACTCCCCCCCTCCAGTGTGTCATTAACTCCCCCCCTCCAGCGTGTTATTTACTCCCCCCCCGCTCCAGCATGTTATTAACTCCCCCCCTCCAGTGTGTCATTAACTCCCCCCCCCTCTAGCGTGTTATTTACTCCCCCCCTCCAGCGTGTTATTTACTCCCCCCCCCCGCTACAGCATGTTATTAACTCCCCCCTCCAGTATGTTATTAACTCCCCCCCTCCAGCGTGTTATTTACTCCCCCCCCACTCCAGCATGTTATTAACTCCCCCCTCCAGTGTGTTAACTCCCCCCCTCCAGCGTGTTATTTACTCCCCCCCCTCCAGCGTGTTATTTACTCCCCCCCCTCCAGCGTGTTATTTAATCCCCCCCCCCGCTCCAGCATGTTATTAACTCCCCCCCTCCAGTGTGTCATCAACTCCCCCCCTCCAGCGTGTTATTTACTCCCCCCCTCCAGCGTGTTATTTACTCCCCCCCGCTCCAGCATGTTATTAACTCCCCCCCTCCAGTGTGTTATTATCTCCCCCCCTCCAGTGTGTCATTAACTCCCCCCCTCCAGCGTGTTATTTACTCCCCCCCCTCCAGCATGTTATTAACTCCCCCCCTCCAGCGTGTTATTTACTCCCCCCCCGCTCTAGCATGTTATTAACTCCCCCCCCAGTGTGTTATTAACTCCCCCCTCCAGTGTGTCATTAACTCCCCCCCTCCAGCGTGTTATTTACTCCCCCCCTCCAGCGTGTTATTTTCTCCCCCCCCCCCGCTCCAGCATGTTATTAACTCCCCCCCTCCAGTGTGTTATTAACTCCCCCCCTCCAGTGTGTCATTAACTCCCCCCCTCCAGCGTGTTATTTACTCCCCCCCTCCAGCGTGTTATTTACTCCCCCCCCCCCGCTCCAGCATGTTATTACCTCCCCCCCTCCAGTGTGTTATTAACTCCCCCCCCCGCTCCAGCATGATATTAACTCCCCCCCTCCAGTGTGTCATTAACTCCTAACTCCCCCCCTCCAGCGTGTTATTTACTCCCCCCCTCCAGCGTGTTATTTACTCCCCCCCTCCAGTGTGTTATTTACTCCCCCCCCCCGCTCCAGCATGTTATTAACTCCCCCCCTCCAGTGTGTCATTAACTCCCCCCCTCCAGCGTGTTATTTACTCCCCCCCTCCGGCGTGTTATTTACTCCCCCCCCCCCGCTCCAGCATGTTATTAACTCCCCCCCTCCAGTGTGTCATTAACTCCCCCCCTCCAGTGTGTCATTAACTCCCCCCCTCCAGCGTGTTATTTACTCCCCCCCCGCTCCAGCATGTTATTAACTCCCCCCCTCCAGTGTGTCATTAACTCCCCCCCCTCTAGCGTGTTATTTACTCCCCCCCTCCAGCGTGTTATTTACTCCCCCCCCCCGCTACAGCATGTTATTAACTCCCCCCTCCAGTATGTTATTAACTCCCCCCCTCCAGCGTGTTATTTACTCCCCCCCCACTCCAGCATGTTATTAACTCCCCCCTCCAGTGTGTTAACTCCCCCCCTCCAGCGTGTTATTTACTCCCCCCCCTCCAGCGTGTTATTTACTCCCCCCCCCTCCAGCGTGTTATTTAATCCCCCCCCCGCTCCAGCATGTTATTAACTCCCCCCCT
The DNA here is from genome assembly GCF_028390025.1 of Pseudophryne corroboree. Taxonomy (NCBI): domain Eukaryota; kingdom Metazoa; phylum Chordata; class Amphibia; order Anura; family Myobatrachidae; genus Pseudophryne; species Pseudophryne corroboree. The sequence goes on along the minus strand of NC_086450.1, from coordinate 86,828,069 downwards.
CCAGTGTGTCATCAACTCCCCCCCTCCAGCGTGTTATTTACTCCCCCCCTCCAGCGTGTTATTTACTCCCCCCCGCTCCAGCATGTTATTAACTCCCCCCCTCCAGTGTGTTATTATCTCCCCCCCTCCAGTGTGTCATTAACTCCCCCCCTCCAGCGTGTTATTTACTCCCCCGCCTCCAGCATGTTATTAACTCCCCCCCTCCAGCGTGTTATTTACTCCCCCCCCGCTCTAGCATGTTATTAACTCCCCCCCCAGTGTGTTATTAACTCCCCCCTCCAGTGTGTCATTAACTCCCCCCCTCCAGCGTGTTATTTACTCCCCCCCTCCAGCGTGTTATTTCCCCCCCCCCCGCTCCAGCATGTTATTAACTCCCCCCCTCCAGTGTGTTATTAACTCCCCCCCTCCAGTGTGTCATTAACTCCCCCCCTCCAGCGTGTTATTTACTCCCCCCCTCCAGCGTGTTATTTACTCCCCCCCCCCCGCTCCAGCATGTTATTACCTCCCCCCCTCCAGTGTGTTATTAACTCCCCCCCCCCGCTCCAGCATGATATTAACTCCCCCCCTCCAGTGTGTCATTAACTCCTAACTCCCCCCCTCCAGCGTGTTATTTACTCCCCCCCTCCAGCGTGTTATTTACTCCCCCCCTCCAGTGTGTTATTTACTCCCCCCCCGCTCCAGCATGTTATTAACTCCCCCCCTCCAGTGTGTCATTAACTCCCCCCCTCCAGCGTGTTATTTACTCCCCCCCTCCGGCGTGTTATTTACTCCCCCCCCCCCCGCTCCAGCATGTTATAAACTCCCCCCCTCCAGTGTGTTATTAACTCCCCCCCTCCAGCGTGTTATTAACTCCCCCCCCCCCCTCCAGCGTGTTATTAACTGTTCCTTCCCAATGTCCTCCCTAATTGCTTCACATCTGTTTGTTCAATTATTTTCCATCATACAGGATTAATCCTGTTCAGGTTATATAGAGAGAATACTGCATGGAGTTTGAAGCAAGGGGAGAAGGTTCTCATCTGTTACTTTATTGTTACTTTCTAAATCTTTTCTATGAATGTTGGATAGCAGTGAATAACATTGTATCAATACATCTGATTTGTTTATACCACGTATTGATTTGACCATACATAGACTGTGGAAAGGGGGTGATATCTTTATCCAATTGCCACTCAATTATCTCTGTGCCTCTGTTCAAATACCCACTATTATACAGGATAAATTCTCTTTATATTAGGTACAGAGTAGATCGTTTGTGGCCCACAGTAAGGGGATAACATCCTTACTTGCCATTTCATTGTTGCCCTTATGAATTTTTGAGGGCAGGAAAATAGCAAGATATCATCTTATTCTCCCTGCTTGCATTATGTATTAATCTGATTATATACAGATAGGGGAAAGGGGGTGATATTCTTACCGGCCATATTGTTATTTATGTTTCTCCTTCTCACTCAGGAGTGTACCGCATAGGAGACAGGAATGCAACCTAACCCTTTGCGCTACCTGATATCAGACATCAAAGGGTAGTTGCCTCAGTCTTATTGCTTGATACCTCCTCTTTCTGTCTCCTGGCTACGTTGGGGGAACCAATCCTCTCTCATTCCTCGTCCTATACCACTAAGGCAAGACGGGAGAACAGCAGAAGGGGGGTTACACCTGCATCCTAGCCACCATTATTCCCTGCTATACTTTTTCATTCGGATCATGTTAAAATAATTACAACTATTTATTGGTGACTAAAAGAGGTTGGGAACCCAGAAATTGGGCACTTAAACTGTACCCTAGATAAGAGTATCTACTATTTAAGAGCTATACTTGTATCTATTGCTATTTTGATATAACATTCATCGTTTGGTTAGGAGGAATGTGTACATAAGGCATATACTGCTATTTTGAGGCACTGGTGCCTCATACCTCCATTGCGTGATTTAAATTATTCAAATTATTCAATTTGTTTTGGATGTAATTATATTTACTACATGACTACCTGATATAGATGTTTTTTGCTCATTTAGGAGAAAGCAGCATCTAAGGCACAAGTGCCTCATACCTTCTTTTAGGGGATTTTATCAAAACTAACAATCTATATTTTTGAACTAGTGACCTACGATTCAAACATTTTGCCCTGGGACTTCAGGTATGGGCTACAATATCAACAAGATGATGGTCACTTTAGAATAGAATAATTTCTTTTTCTAAGGGATCACGCTTTCCATATATAGTGGGGTTATTGCGCTGATGGACCCTAACATATTCGTGAATAGTTAAAATCAGGTGACACTATAACTACTATTATTACATATTTTCACACATGATCACAATTCTTTCTTTTTAAATATACATGTGTTATGTTAACTGAAAAATCTTTTTAAAAGGCATACCTAATAAAAATTAACATTTTATCTAAGATAATTATACATTGTCAATCAATTTCTGCTTCAGATAAGATTGCTCCCTACCAGGGGTGTCTTGTTTCTTTCAGTACATTTTGTATAACTTATTCCCAAAACAACACAGATGTGTGCTTTGGAACACTCATCTGTGTTGTTTTGAGAATAATGCTGCTTGGAGCAGTTTAACCGTGCGGGTGTTATAACTTCTAACATTTGAAAGGGTCACGTGGAGCGTGACGAAGCGCGTTAGGACCCGCCTCCCGTACACCTTGCTCAGGTGTCTCACATGTGATACCAGCTCAGCGCCTTCAGACGTTTTATTCCAGGGCGGCTTCGAGACTCTCAAACGGCCGCTGCCAACCACGCTGCTCAAGCCAGTTGATTCCCGAATAGTACTCTCTCTCCTCTCCGCTACATTGCTGTGTGTGGGTAACGCAGGATTCCTGTCCGGGGACGCCCGGTAGATGGACCAACCCACTGGAGAGGTAATCATTCACCATTAATGGACTCACTGGCTCTTTTACGTGATCCAATATTGGAACTCCACACATTGTATTTCCACGTATCATTATTGAGCATTACGAACGGCACATAAATCCTGTTACGGAATATGGACTTCAGCACTATATAATACAGCTGCAATTCTGTACAAGTCCACATATTGCTGATACTGTGAGATACCGGACTGTGACACTATTTATGCAACATTGGTCGTTTTAATTATTTTCAATATTCATAATGTCTATTATGTTTTATTAAATCTGGTTGTCTTTTTATATTGACATATTGGCTCTCTCCATTATTATTTAATCTTTCTGAAATCCAGCGCAGCCAGTTCCCCTTTCTTTAGTTCATAACTTCTAACATGGCTACACCTGAATACAAAGGCTCTTAGAGGAAATCATGGTCCCATAAAACATGAACTAAGCATCTATAAGTTATATGTAAAGTTAAATTGTTGCTGGAGTAAAAGCAGTTTAATTTATTGCTAAGTTCCAGATCCTACTTGAAACCTGAACTTATAATGAAAATTCTATAGTATTGTATTGAATAACTTATTCCTATTGTGGCATTTATTTATTATTAGAGATACATGGGCACTGTTATTTAGGTTATTTGCCTGGTACCCATTTGATTTTTTTTTTTTATCTTACTGTATTTCATCCAATATTAATTTTAGATAATGGTTTTTAAGTATTACATCTTAGACTCAGTTCCGGCGCCACCCCCACCATGAGTGCAGAATCCAGCACATTACTATCCCCCCCTTCCCCCTTCAAGAAGAATCCAGCACATTACTATCCCCCCCACCCCCCCTTCAAGATTGCAGGCTCTCCTATGTTAACAGACCCCCCCTCCCTAGATTGCAGGCTATGTTTTATATATATATATATATATATATATCTGGAGCTGCATGTCCGGTGCCTGTCTGCCCCTCACCCCCCCATTCTCACCCCTTCCTGCAATGCTCTTTCCCTCCTTCCCTCAACCCAATGACTGGAAAGAAGATCCACTCCCTCAGCCTTGCGGGGAGCTGTTGGACTCCGAGGAGGAGGCCACGACTGCACCCAAGGTGGCAAGGGCTTTGTCAAACACCAGATGATCTGCCCCCCCTCCCAGCCGGCCCTGACAGGCACCAGCGACAGGGAGTCCAAGCCTGGCAATCTCTATCCCGTGCACGAGTGCATTTTAAAGGGCAATAGCCGCCCACTTTCCACCCTCACCAGAGCCACAGCATCAGCCAGAAGGACAACCACAGTCAGTGCCTCACACCTCAGCTGGCTGTCATTCATGTGACCGGCAGGAGATTTGCAGCAACAGCGCCTTTCTAGTGCCTGAGAGGTGTCAGCTGGCTGTAGATGGCCAAAATAGCATTGCAAAACATTAATGTGTGTGTGTGTGTGTGTGTATATATATATATATAAAAAATATATATATATATATATAAATATATATATATATATAAATATATAAATATATATATATTGTAAGTGACACTTATAAGATGCCAACTTTGCACTATTTTACCTGAGGGTCCGGGTATGGGGGGGAAGTCAGCTGAAGATTTGCCTAGGGTGCTGAGAAACCTTGCACCGGCCCTGCTCACATGACAGAAACAGAGTGAGATTTTAAGAGGTGATTTCAGTAAGAAGTTTCATACAAAATGTCTGATCAGTTTAATTTGCAGTATCCACCATAATGCTTTTAATTGGGCTATATAATTTGCGGGATCCGGTCTCTAGGTCGAAAGTAACTAGGTCGACACTATCTAGGTCGACCACTATTGGTCAACAGTAACAAGGTCGACAGGGTTTCTAGGTCGACAGGGTCTCTAGGTCGAAATGGTCTAGGTCGACAGGTCAAAAAGTCGACATGAGTTTTTCACAATTTTTTTCTTTTTTTGAACCTTTTCATACTTAACGATCCACGTGGACTATGATTGGAACGGTAATCACCTTGCCCGACATTCGCTCGCCATGCGAGGGGGCACGGTGCACTAATTCGGCTTCCCGGTCACTGTACGCAGAAAACGACACCAAAATTTAATTTAAAAAAACTCATGTCGACCTATTGACCTGTCAACCTAGACCCTGTCGACCTAAACACCCTGTCGACCTAAAGACCCTGTCGACCTAGAGACCCTGTCGACCTAGTTACTGTCAACCAAAAGTGGTCGACCTAGACAGTGTCGACCTAGTTACTATCTACCTTCCATACCACACCCATAATTTGCAGGTGGTGTTAATCACTAAAAAATGTTTAATTTGAAACATTTCAAATGCGATATACTGTAACTCCAGCTTGTATTGGGAAGACCAAGAAAGCATCCCCCAGTCTCTTAGTAACTTACTAGTTACTACTACTAGAGATGCTTTTAACTAAAGTATATCTATAGTATATAATTGAGTTGGGGGTTTTGGTGTCACCCCTCGGTGGCCACACCTGGGTTTCACCCACCGAGGGGTGACACCAAAATGCCGGCCCCTCCTCAGTGACAGGCACTGTGTGCTGCACTGTAAAATGACTTGTCACTGTGGAGGAGCCAGCAGTGCAGCCAGACGGTCTCTGGAGGAAGCCCAGTATCTCTGGGACCCAGAGCCGGCCCTACTGGTATAGGTAAACTAGCCAAATGCCTAGGGCATTTTGAATATCGTGGGGCACAAGCAGCTTCTGCTGATTAAAATGATATGCGGCATACCTTTCGTATGCGGATACAGTCACAGTCACACACAGTCTGTGTGTGACTGTGGCTGTATCTGCATATGAAATGCTATATTACAGTGTATTCCTGTATTCGTGTATTTGCCAAAAAAGGTGCCCAGCGTAAGCAGAACTGGCCTAGAGCTGCCAGCTTACTCACGTCAGGCATCTCCTGCTGCATGATGTATTGAGGCAAGATCAGGGACATGCTAAATGGCTCAGGAGGCACTCAAATGTTAGAATTGCATGAAAGGCACTGCCTCACCCCACCGCACGTCACTGGGCAAGATGTATGAGGACATATCTGTATCCAAGCAGAGGCAGAGGTCACATTGTTAGCGGCCGTGTGAGTGCTGTGTACAGGTGGGTTGGTTGTGCAATAGTCTTTGGCATATCTGTAAGGGGCATTATGTGTGTCATGTGTATAAATGCATTAATAATGTGCAGCATACTGTATGTATAAGGGACATTATGTGTGTCATTATATGTATAGGGGCATTAATAATGTGCAGCATATGCAGGGGCGGATCCAGAAGAAAATGATAGGGGGGGCACCATGGAAGGGGTAGTACATTTGCGTGCGGCTTCGGCAGGGCTGTTTCTAGCCAATTTGGCTCCCAGTGCGAGACTTAAAAATGCGCCCCCCCATGACAAAAAAAGTGCGCCCCCCCCCACACACACACTCCTAGATTAAAAAAAAACCGGCAAGGGGGCATGGCCTCATCTAAATGGGTGTGGCCTCATTTAAATGGGCATGGCCTCGTCTGAAAAGACTACCTCACAATCCAGTTTTTGACCCTGCTCCAACAGATCATGACCACCACAGGAAAAAAGAATTCTACCATATTAAGCCCCACACAGTAATGCCCCCTGCACCATATTATGCCACACACCGCAATGCCCTTGATACAGATGTAGCCACCTTTGTCTTGACCGATTCTCCGCCTAGACGTCCGTTTAGTCACGCTAAGGCGATAGCTGAGTTTAATCACAGGCAGGCGCGTTGAGGCAATCTAGATACTCAGCATGCATTACACATCTCCACCACTGGGTGGCTAATGCTCCACTAATCCAGTACTTTCGATCGTACAGTATAGCGGCAGATTGATCTACCTGTACCTGTACAGCTCTGGCAATTGGTCAGTGACGACTGTAATGTTAATACTGTAGGCGTAACGGGAGGCGGTGGAAAAAGATGGTGACCTACTATAGAGTACTGTATGTGTATGGAGACGCAACTAATTGTGTAAAAGGAAGAATGTACAGTACAATGTATAAACACCGTGCTTTTAAAATACATGAGCATCTGAGTTCCCTAAGGCATAATGGGAATGGAGGTCTAGCAGGAGGCGGTGGAAAATACCGTGCTTTACAAATGCGAGTGTCCGAGTCCTCTAAGGCATAAACCAACACCAATGGGGTGGGGGCTGGGCGCTGTTTGCAGTACTTTTACACATGAAATTGGGAATCTCTCATGAGGCATCGTGGGCTAGGGGTGAAGGCTCCCACCTCCCACGCTGAGGGTCCAGGGTTCGAGACCTGATGTGCCTTCTTTTTTTTTTATTGTAATAATACACTGTATTATTTTATTTTCATTGTAAGACAGTCAATGGAAAGGTGCACACAAGTTACATATAAATCAGAGTACATCTGCAGGAGCGATTCTTTACGCTAAATGCAACTACACAGCGGCAATGAGTAGAAATTAGTGTATTCTGACGCAACAAATTGAGCAAAACAGTACAGTAGATCTTCGGCGTTTGTGTATTGCACAGGACCTGAATTCCCTCCCTGTCTACTGCATGATCTGTGCAAGCTCCCAGGGGGGAAGGGCGATGGAGGTAGGGGGAGACGATGGAAAATACTGTGCCTTTGAAATGCAATTATATGAGCGTCCGAGTCCCCTAAGGCATAAACCAACACCAATGGGAAGGAAGTGCCAACCTTTTTTTTTTATGTGTTCCCGTGACATTCACTTTAATATTTTTTTCTCTCTCTAATACATCCAATGGAAGGATGCACACAAGTTTCATATAAATCAGAGTAGATCTGCAGGAGCGATTCTTTACGCTAAATGCATCTACACAGCGGTAATGAGTAGAAATGAGTGTATTCTGAGTGAGCAAAACAGTACAGTAGATCTTCGGCGTTTGTGTATTGCACAGGACCTGAATTCCCTCCCTGTCCACTGCATGATCTGTGCAGGGGGGAAGGGCGATGGGCTAGCAGGAGGCTACTGGGGACTCAGACTCATACAGTACTTGCATTTCAAAAGCACAGTATTTTCCACCGCCTCCCGCTTGCCCATCGCCCTTCCCCCCTGGGATCCTGCACAGGTCATGCAGTAGACAGGGAGGGAGTTATTCACATAAACTAGGGCAAAGCTGCAGGAGCAGTTGTACTGTTAAGGGTCTATGCACCATATGGTACACATACAATTCTGTAGCAGGGCAGACTCAATTGAAATGGCTACCGCCTGTGACTCCTCGCCCAATGGAGGCCCTCGGCTATGGAGCAAGTAACAGCACAGATTTGGTAGGTCACAGGGCAATGCTGAAGAATCCCCTAGCTAAAATACACAGGGGTGATAGGGATAAGTGAGGTCAATGCACATAACGATACACCGCAAAGTTCCCCATGGTTTTGATTATGCCTTTTCTTTGAACACAGTATTTTCCACTGCCTCAACCTACCCCCATCCCACTTTCCCCTTCCCCCCCTGGGAGCCAGCAAAGTACATGCAGTAGACAGGGAGGGAGTTCCGATCAGGTTACAAGACATGTGCAACAGTATACTACTGTATGTAGGAAAATCCACCGCCCACTCTGATTTATGTGAAACCTGTGTGCACCCGTCCATTGAATGTATAACAAAGAAAAATAATAATAATAAAGTGAATGTTACAGGAACACATTAAAAAAAGGTTGGCACTTCCTTCCCATTGGTGTTGGTTTATGCCTTAGGGGACTCGGACGTTAATACTTGTATTTCAAAAGCACAGTGTTTTCCACCGCCTCTCCCTACCCCCATCGCCCTTCCCCCCTGGGAGCCTGCACAGGTCATGCAGTGGACAGGGAGGGAGTTCAGGTAAGGTACAATACACAAATGCTGACGATCTACAGTACTGTGTTGCTCAGTTAGTTGCGTCGGAATACACTAATTTATACTCATTACCGCTGTGTATTTGTATATAGCGGAATGAATCGCTGCTGCAGATTTACTTTGATTTATGTGAAACCTGTGTGCACCCTTTCATTGAATGTACAACAAAGAAAAAAAATAATAAAGTGAATGTCACGGGAACATAGAAAAAAAAAGGTTGTCACTTTGTGACTCTCAGCATGGGAGGTGGGAGCCTTCATCACTAGGTTGGTATGGAAGGAGAGACAATTAGCTACCGGAGGGTACCAACCCCAAGTTTCTGTGACCCCCACAAGGCTCATGGCAAGCGTCGGAACCTATGGTGGGTCTGAATTAACGGTCCCATTATAGTCTATGGGAAAATGGGTCCACTTTGCGTACTGATATCTCTAGTTCTGGGTGTACCAGAGACTCAGGACTTGTACCATACAAAAGAGGAGACTCTTGGCTTTCGGGGCAGACCAACCACTAGTTTATGTGACACTGGGAGGGGAAACGGGAAGCAACCGTGTTTCAGGTCCCCTCCAGTTGTCCGCTAGCTTGCACAGGATACAGGGTTTCTGGCTAGATAGGAAATACTGTACAGAAATGCTAAGCATGGTAATTTGACATCCAGGAACATAGGGAGGAGTTTTTATCTCACTCCATTATACTTAGAAAAATTACACTTGCCACTGTACGTTACAAGCTGTTTGTGTTAATTAGTACACTAGTAGAACATACTGTACAGAGATACTAAGGACAGTGATTTGGCATCCACGAACTTAGGGAGGAGCTTTTATCTCTCTCCATTGTAATCTTTCTAAGTATAATGGAGAGAGATAAAAGCTCCTTCCTAAATTCCTGGATGCCAAATTACCGTCTTTAGTATCTATGTACTCTATGTTCTACTAGTGTACTAATTAGCTGTTTGTGCTAATTAGTACCCTAACAGAAAATACTATGCAAAGATACTAAGGATGGTGATTTGGCAACCAGGAACTTAGGGAGGAGCTTTTATCTCTCTATATTATACATAGAAAGATTAAAATTGCCACTGTACGTTACAAGCTGTTCGTGCTAATTAGTACACTAGTAGAACATACTGTACAGAGATACTAAGGACAGTGATTTGGCATCCACAAATTTAGGGAGGAGCTTTAATCTCTCCATTGTAATCTATCTAAGTATAATGGAGAGAGATAAAAGCTCCTCCCTAAATTCCTGGATGCCAAATTACTGTCCTTAGTATCTCTGTACTCTATGTTCTACTAGTGTACTAATTAGCACAAACAGCTTGTAACGCAGAGTGGCAAGTTTAATCTTTCTATGTATAATGGAGAGAGATAAAAGCTCCTCAGTAAGTTCCTAGATGCCAAATCACCATCCTTAGTATCTCTGTACAGTATGTTCTACTAGTGTATTAATTAGCACGAACAGCTTGTAACGTACAGTTGCGAGTTTAATCTTTCTATGTATAATGGAGAGAGATAAAAGCTCCTCAGTAAGTTCCTGGATGCCAAATCACCGTCCTTAGTATCTCTGTACAGTATGTTTTACTAGTGTACTAATTAGCACAAACAGCTTGTAACATACAGCGGCAAGTTTAATCTTTCTATGTATAATGGAGAGAGATAAAAGCTCCTCAGTAAGTTCCTGGATGCCAAATCACCATACTTAGTATCTCTGTACAGTATGTTCTATTAGGGTACTAATTAGCTGTTTGTGCTAATTAGTACCCTAATAGAAAATACTATGCAGAGATACTAAGTTTGGTGATTTGGCAACCAGGAACTTAGGGAGAAGCTTTTATCTCTCAATATTATACATAGAAAGATTAAAATTGCCACTGTGTGTTACATGCTGTTCGTGCTAATTAGTACACTAGTAGAACATACTGTACATAGATACTAAGTACAGTGATTTGGCATCCAGGAATTTAGGGAGGAGCTTTTATCTCTCTCCATTGTAATCTTTCTAAGTATAATGGAGAGAGATAAAAGCTCCTCCCTAAGTTCGTGGATGCAAAATCACTGGCCCTCATTCCGAGTTGTTCGCTCGGTATTTTTCATCGCATCGCAGTGAAAATCCGCTTAGTACGCATGCGCAATGTTCGCACTGCGACTGCGCCAAGTAACTTTATTATGAAGAAAGTAATTTTACTCACGGCTTTTTCTTCGCTCTGGCGATCGTAATGTGATTGACAGGAAATGGGTGTTACTGGGCGGAAACACGGCGTTTCAGGGGCGTGTGGCTGAAAACGCTACCGTTTCCGGAAAAAACGCAGGAGTGGCCGGGGAAACGGTGGGAGTGCCTGGGAGAACGCTGGGTGTGTTTGTGACGTCAACCAGGAACGACAAGCACTGAACTGATCGCACAGGCAGAGTAAGTCTGGAGCTACTCTGAAACTGCTAAGTAGTTAGTAATCGCATTATTGCGAATACATCGGTCGCAATTTTAAGAAGCTAAGATTCACTCCCAGTAGGCGGCGGCTTAGCGTGTGTAACTCTGCTAAATTCGCCTTGCGACCGATCAACTCGGAATGAGGGCCACTGTCCGTAGTATCTCTGTACAGCATGTTCTTCTAGTGTACTAATTAGCACGAGCAGCTTGTAACATACAGTGGCAGGTTTGATCTTTCTCCTCCGTAAATTCCTGGTTGCCAAATCACCGTCTTTAGTATCTCTGTATAGTATTTTCTATTAGGGTACTAGTTAGCACGAACAGCTAATTGGTACCCTAATAGAACATACTGTACAGAGATACTAAGTACGGTGATTTGGCATCCAGGAACTTACTGAGGAGCTTTTATCTCTCTCCATTATACATAGAAATATTAAACCTGCCATGTACGTTACAAGCTGTTCATGCTAATTTGTACCCTAATAGGACATACTGTACAGAGATACTAAGTTCGGTGATTTGGCATTCCGTTAATAGCCGTTTGTGCTAATTAGTACACTAGTAGAACATACTGTACAGAGATACTAAGGACGGTGATTTGGCATCTAGGAACTTTCAGAGGAGCTTTTATCTCTCTCCATTATACATAGAAATATTAAACTTGCCACTGTACGTTACAAGCTGTTCATGCTAATTAGTACACTAGTAGAACATAGAATACAGAGATACTAAAGACTGTAATTTGGCACCCAGGAACTTAGGGAGGAGCTTTTATCTCTCTCCATTATACTTAGAAAGATTACAATGGAGAGAGATTAAAGCTCCTCCCTAAGTTCGTGGATGCCAAATCACTGTCCTTAGTATCTCTGTACAGTATGTTCTAATAGTGTACTAATTAGCACGAACAGCTTGTAACGTACAGTGGCAAGTGTAATTTTTCTAAGTATAATGGAGAGAGATAAAAACTCCTCCCTATGTTCCTGGATGTCAAATTACCATGCTTAGCATTTCTGTACAGTATTTCCTATCTAGCCAGAAACCCTGCATCCTGTGCAAGCTAGGCGGACAACTGGAGGGGACCCGAAACACGGTTGCTTCCCGTTTCCTTTTCCAGTGTCACATAAACTAAACTAGTGGTTGGTCTGCCCCGAAAGCCAAGAGTCTCCTCTTTTGTATGGTACCAGTCCTGAGTCTCTGGGACACCCAAAACCAGAGATATCAGTACGCAAAGTGGACCCATTTTCCCATAGACTATAATGGGCCCGTTAATTCAGACCCACCATGGGTTCCGACGCTTGCCATGAGCCTTGTGGGGGTCACAGAAACTTGGGGTTAATACCCTCCGGTAGCTAATTGTCTCCCCTTCCATACCAACCTAGCGATGAAGGCTCCCACCTCCCACGCTGAGAGTCCCAAAGTGCCAACCTTTTTTTTCTATGTTCCCGTGACATTCACTTTATTTTATTTTTTTCTTTGTTATACATTCAATGAAAGGGTGCACACAGGTTTCACATAAATCAGAGTAGGTGGAGGATTTTCCTACATACAGTAGTAAACTGTTGCACATGTCTTGTAACCTGATCGGAACTCCCTCCCTGTCTACTGCATGTACTTTGCAGGCTCCCAGGAGGGAAGGGGAAAGTGGGATGGGGGTAGGGCGAGGCAGTGGAAAATACCGTGTTCAAAGAAAAGGCATAATCAAAACCATGGGGTACTTTGCGGTGTATCGTTATGTGCATTGACCTCGCTTATCCCTATCACCCCTGTGTATTTTGGCTAGGGGATTGTGACGCTCCTTCAGCATTGCCCCGTAGCCATCGCTGCCTGCCACGAGGTGGGGGTTCAGGGGTAATGGTCATTTTGCCAGTGTGCTATGCGATTGAGTCCGGTGTACCGTAATGTGCAGACCTAGCTTATCCCTATCGCCCCTGTGTATTTTAGCTAGGGGATTGTGACGCTCCTTCAGCATTGCCCCATAGCCTGTAAAATCTGGACTGTTACTTGCTCCGTAGCCTAGGGCCTCTGTGGGGCAAGGAGTCATAGGTGGTAGCCATTTCTATTGAGTCTGCCCAGCTACAGAATTGTATGTGTACTGTACGGTGCATAGAACCTTAACAGTAGAACCGCTCATGCAGCTTTGCCCTGGTTTATGTGAATAAAAAAAATAAAAAGTGTCTGGAAAAAACTAACATGCATTTGTACTTTAGGAATCGAACTCAGGACTCTGAGTATAGGAAGCGGAACACTTCACCACTTCGCCACAGACAGATGAATAAATCCATTGGTTTTGATTATGCTGTAATGACTACGGGATTAGGACGCTAACATACTGTACAAGGGCCCTCATTCCGAGTTGTTCGCTCGCAAGGCGATTTTAGCAGAGTTACACACGCTAAGCCGCCGCCTACTGGGAGTGAATCTTAGCTTCTTAAAATTGCGAACGATGTATTCGCAATATTGCGATTACAAACTACTTAGCAGTTTCAGAGTAGCTTCAGACTTACTCGGCATCTGCGATCAGTTCAGTGCTTGTCGTTCCTGGTTTGACGTCACAAACACACCCAGCGTTCGCCCAGACACTCCTCCGTTTCTCCAGCCACTCCTGCGTTTTTTCCGGAAACGGTAGCGTTTTCATCCACACGCCCATAAAACACCGTGTTTCCGCCCAGTAACACCCATTTCCTGTCAATCACATTACGTTCGCCGGAGCGAAGAAAAAGCCGTGAGTAAAAAAACTATCTTCATAGCAAAATTACTTGGCGCAGTCGCAGTGCGAACATTGCGCATGCGTACTAAGCACAAAAACGCTGCGATGCGAAGAAAATTACCGAGCGAACGACTCGGAATGAGGGCCAAAATTCCTAATCTCAAGAGGCAATAGTGAACTTCTAACACGTCCATTTGCGACAGTGTACACTACTGGTTTTCTGTTGTTTTGTCTGCGGGACTTGGACGCTCACATATTCATAAAGTACTGTAGATGGATCATATACTGTATGCTGTACTATCTGTGTCTGTATCGTATATACTGTATTAAATAATGCAGCGTAATGAGTATTTACTGTATGCAGCGTAATGAGACGCCTTAGTAAAGTAGTCCTTATTATATATTTCAGTATTGTATTTTACGGGAGACCACACGCATGCTCAGTGGTGATTGTAAAAAGCGACATCTGGTGGCTGATCGCAGGTATTACACGTAAAGGTAACGCCAAACGCTCTGTCTGCCTCCGTGCGATTAGGTACGCCTCTCTGTGACTAGGCGCGCCTCCCTACGCTGCGTATGCTCGATCGGGACAAACGCCTCAGCCAGTCAAGATAAAGGTGGCTACATCTGTACATTAAATCCCCACACTACGGCAGGCAAAAGTCCCCATTTCACACATTACGGCAGGGGTCCCCATTTTACACATTGAGAGAGAGAGAATACTTACAGAGGTGATTACCGCTCTTTGGTCCGCCTCACCAGTCGCTCCTCGTGCCGGCCTTTCCCTCTTCCTAACTTGGATCCCCCTCTGTACTCCGCTCGGGGGGGGGGAGTTTCGCGGAGTGACGGGGTTGCGTCGTGATGTAACTACGCAACCGCGTCATTCCGTGAAACTCCGCCCCCCAAGCGGGTTACTCGGGGAGAAATAGGAGGGGAAAGCAGGGAGCCACAGTTAGTGCCGCAGCGGGCGCCCAGTGCGGTTGCACTGCTCGCCTGCCCCAAGAAACGGCCCTGGGCTTCGGTGCATGTGAGGTGTCGCTTCTTATACAATGCCCACAGTTGTAGCGCTCATTATGCAATGTCCACTGTACTGGTAGTGCCCCTTATATAGACCCCATAGTAGTGGTGCCCCAATTGCAATGCCCGTATTGCCCCCAGTAGTAATGTTGCCTGTAGGGTTGCCCGCAGTCATTTAGTGAGTGTGGCCAATTAAAATGAGACGTGATACACAGACATATGCCCCCAATAGTGCAATGCCAAATCCACAATTGCACCCACAGTGCCAGATCCACAATTGCCTCCACAGTGCCAGATCCACAAATTCCCCCACAGTGCCAGATCCAAAAATGCCCCCCACAGTGCCAGATCCACAAATGCCCCCACAGTGCCAGATCCAAAAATGCCCCCATGGTGCCAGATCCAAAAATGCCCTACAGTGCCAGATCCAAAAATGCCCCTACAGTGCCAGATCCAAAAATGCCCCCCCAGTGTCAGGTATACAAAAGCCCCCACAGTGCCAGGTAAACAATTGCCCTCACAGTGCCAGGTAAACAATTGCCCCCACAGTGCCAGGTATACAAATGCCCCCACAGCAGGTATACTATACAAATGCCCCCACAGCAGTTCTGCAGCTGCTTACCGCTGCTGCTGCTTCTCTGCCGGCTCTGAGGGTGTCAGGAGGAGAGCGCGGCTATGTCTGGCGGTGTGTAGGACTTCAAACTAGCCGCCAGTTCGTGAGCCAATCAGAGCTCGGGGACCGGCGGCTCCTGATTGGCTGCCGGTCCGCGAGCTCTGATTGGCTCACGAACCGGCGGCTGGTTTGAAGTCCGCAACATGCCGCCAGATAGCCGTGCTCTCCTCCTGACAGCTGAGACACTGAGCATATGTGTAAGTGATATTATGTGTGTCATTATGTATATAAGGGCATTAATAATGTGCAGCATATGTGTAAGGTACATTATTTGTATAAGGGCATTTTAAATGTTGGCATAATGTATACTGTTTATAAGGACATTAATAATGTGTGTCATGTGTTAGGGGCATTACTGTGTGGTATTATGTGTATAAAGGCATTACTAATTTGTGGTATTATGTGTGTAAGGTACTCTACTGTGGCATAACGTATAGAAAGGACACTACTGTGGGATCTAATACGAATAAAGAGCAATATGGTGTGGTGTTATTTGAATAAGGAACAATTCAGTGTGATGTTATGTGAATAAGGGTCACTACTGCAAGGAGTAACATGTATAAGGTAAAGTGGTACTTCAGGTGCATTTTGGCAAACTCCAGGCGGGCTGCCATGTGCTTTTTACTAAGGAGTGGCTTCCATCTGGCCCCTCTACCATACAGGCCTGATTGGTGGTTTGCTGCAGAGATGGTTTTCCTTCTCTCCACAGAGGAATGCTGTAGCTCTGACAGAGTGACTATCGGGTTCTTGTTCACCTTCCTGACTATGGCCCTTCTCCCCCGATTGCTTAGTTTAGACGGCCGGCCAGCTCTAGGAAGAGACCTGGTGGTTCCAAACTTCTTCCATTTACGGATAATGGATGCCACTGTGCTCATTGGACCTTCAAAGCAGCAGATATTTTTCTGTACCCTTTCCCAGATTTGTGCCTCGAGACAATCCTGTCTTGGAAGTCTACAGACAATTTCTTTGACTTCATACTTGGTTTGTGCTCAGACATACACTGTCAAGTGTGGGACCTTATGTAGACAAGTGTGTGCCTTTCCAAATCATGTCCAATCAACTGAATTTACCACAGGTGGACTCCAATTAACCTGTAGGAACATCTCAAGAATGATCAGTGGAAACAGGATGCACTTAAACTCAATTACAGTAAACTCAATTTTGAGCTTTATGGCAAAGGCTGTAAATACTTATGTACATGTGATTTTTTTTTTGATTTTTTTATAAATTTGCAAAAATCTCAAAAAAAACTTTTTTCACATTGTCATTATGGGGTATTGTGTGTAGAATTTTGAGAGAAAACTGAATTTATTCCATTTTGGAATAAGGGTGTAACATAACAAAATGTGGAAAAAGTGAAGCACTGTGAATACTTTCTGGATGCACTGTAAAAGCTGCATTGTGTCATCTGTTAGGACATTTTGCATATGTAAGCTTTGGCTAGTGACTTCTCACACTGAACCTGATTTCAAGGGGTGCCTTTGACATGGCCCTGTGCTTTAGTGGAGATGGTATCTCACTTGGTCTTCCTCTTCGATTTTGCTCCCTAGAGGCAGCATTGATCAGTGCTCAAACAATGAATTCTTTGAAATCCAACTGATTATTGTCATTGGATCCAGACATTCGATACAGCAGCCATGTCACATCAATACAGCAGCCAAGTCACAAAAAGAAAGTGAAAGAAAGAACACCCAACTGTACCATCTCCTGTTGTTGCGTCTGTGTGGGTTCATCGCCACACACTGATCCATGAGATTCATTCCCCACCATGTGCATGTTATACTACTCTGTACCTAACCATGTTGCACCTGATGTCTGTAGAAAATAAGAACAATACTAATAAAGCATCCACAATCAATACCACAGCTACTAATGATAATAAATTGAAATAAAAAATATTTAGGTTATGCAGACATGCCAGTATAGCATGCAGTATGGATCTTTGTATTGCATTACGTTCAATGAAGTGGACAAATCATTTTATGCCAACTGTGAAGCAAATAAATTGAGTGTTTGATCAAAACATATACCATATTAGTCCTTAAATGTTACTTTTCATAAAGTTTTCAAATTCTTTAACCTGCTCCGCCATCATTGAATAAAATTATTTTCATGAAATCCCTGAAGTGCTCTGTGCTGGTGAACTTTTCTCATCCATTTCATCATGTTATGTTCATGTAGAAATAAGATTTGCCACTAGTGATAGAGGAGATGTAACTAGACATTTTGGTGCCCTGTGACTGGAAGAGCACTGGTGCACCCCCATAACTCCCCCCCCCCCCACCCCCGCCTTGCCATACTCTGAATAGGGATAGCATGTGTCAAAGGTTAAAAAAGAAAGCATGGTCTCATGGGAAAATGTCGTGGTCCCACAGTAGTACCCGCAATCAAAAAGTGCTTCAGATAGTTAACATTTTGTAGAACAATTAGCTGAAACGAGGAATTTTAGCACAGTTCTATCTTATATTCTGAATCAAGTTTTAAATTATCCTCTGTCTCTAAGAATGCACGTTTTAATGGCTTTTGACGTGATGTGTTGTTGGTTTTACACTATAGCGCTGCAGAGCTGCTATGTTCAGTCCCCCCCAACCACCCAGCAGTTGCCCACCTACCTGTCAGATCCCTCCCCCCTGCCTGCCTGCCCGCTCACTGCTGCCTCCCTGACACTTCACCTGCTCCCTGCGCTCCTCAGTCCTAAGCATTTTGGGAGAGATGCCATGATGTCTCTTGCTACCTACATTCTCGGCAGGAGCTGGAAGGCGGAGCTCAAGCTCCAGACACTGCTGACAGCTGAGAAGAACCCGGGCGCCCCGCTATTAAAACCATTACAGCACAACGGGCATCCGGCTGATGGACATTGAATGTGGAAGCTATGGATTTAACATCAGGCTGGGGAGAGGGAAGCCTAGAATGTTCATTCTGTTCTGGGCTTTCATATTTCATGCACTTTTTTTTTTTTTAAATTGAGCTCCAAAATTGCAGGATCCAGACAAACAGCAGCTATGCTTAAGGAACCACAAGCAGCAGGAATCAGTGCATTTAACATATTCCTTGTTTTTTTTAGCAATTTGAAATGTTGAGAAGCATGACATAAAGTAACGCCATGCTCTTTGTTAGATGCTCACCAGTAGTTGTGGTCATTCTAGTAGCGCATCTGCCCATAGTAAATGAGTTCCAATGTGCTTTAAAGGGCAACATTAAACACATTTTTAACACATCCATCTTCCCTGACACAGGTACAGTAGTGTTGATCTTGTCAATGCTTTGAACAATGTGCTTTAGAATGTTAACACACTATCACATAAACACAGCAAGAGTGAACAAGGTCAGCAGGGAAAAGTTATAGAAAGGTGGTGAGATAATATTGAACACAGTCCTTCCAGTGCATGAGACACAAACATCAGCTGCTTATTAAAAAGTAAATTGGCTTCAGATTGCTGGCACCACAATACAAATACCCAAGGCACTAACTCTGAGTCACTCTTCTGTTCAACTGAGGCAAGCCTACCTACCATAATTCCTTATGCTGCTAACACGAGTATACAGAAAGTCCCTGTGAACTAGAGATGAGCGGGTTCGGTTCTCAGAGAACCGAACCCTACCGAACTTTGCCTTCCGAGCCCGGAGCCGAGTCAGGCTCGGGTTTTCCCGCCTGACTCGGAAAACCGAACGCGTCAAAACGTCATCATCCCGCTGTCAGATTCTCGCGGGATTTGGATACCATATAAGGAGCCACGCGTCGCGGCCATTTTCTCTCCAGTCTCAGAGAGTGTATAGAGAGGACGTGTCCTCAGTGTTCAGTGTCTGTGTGGGGGCGGGAAAGTGTGGTGGCAAGTGTTGTGTTGCTCAGTCCAGTCCAGTGACAGTGTTGGTGTTCTCTGCTGCCATATATCCAGTGTAACTGTATAAAGTGGTGCTGTGTTGTGCAGACCAGTCCAGCAGAGCTGGATTAAGGCATTGGGGGGCCCGGGGTACGTAAGACAGGGGGGCCCTAAGGTGTAAATTTTAAATTATAATATACGGTGTGTGTGTGTGTGTGTGTGTGTGTGTGTGTGTGTGTGTGTGTGTGTATATATATATATATATATATATATATATATAGTCCGAAGTCATACCGGCACTCCAAAAAATAAATAGATTCCTTTGCTGCGGTGCCATCCAGGTCAGCAAGTGACAGGCATAGAGTGTAAAGATTGGTGGCACTCAAGCAGACTTGGTAAATAAAGAAACTTTTTTCTGCATTTACCAAGTCTGCTTGAGTGCCACCAATCTTTACACTCTATATATATATATATATATATACACATACACACACACATACATATTGTACACACATACAGAGTGTGTGTGTGTATATATAATTATATATATATATATATATATATATATATACACACACACAGATACTGTATATATAAATATATATATATATACACACACATATACTGTACATATATAATACACATACATAGATATATATATATATATATATATATATATATATACCCAATACATAATGCAGCCAGCCTTACGTTTTTATGTGCTTTGCTGCTGGCAAGATGCCCAGCCCGGCGCGTGTGTTTCAGCACATAGCCTAGGAGAGGTGCTGGCTGAGACTGGGTGCCCTCCTCCCTCCCTGCAGCCTGCGCGCCCAGCCAATGACTGAGCCGCAGGCTGCTGCTCCTCAGCTTATTGGACAGCTGAGCCGTCGCTCAGCTGTCCTTCCGTTTACAGGCATTCACTCCCTGCGTGCGGCGGCCGCGGCGCCAGCCTTTCCAGTGCAGTGGAGCCGGGAGCCAGA
Organism: Pseudophryne corroboree; assembly: GCF_028390025.1. Classification (NCBI taxonomy): domain Eukaryota; kingdom Metazoa; phylum Chordata; class Amphibia; order Anura; family Myobatrachidae; genus Pseudophryne; species Pseudophryne corroboree. The sequence continues at coordinate 86,807,757 of NC_086450.1, read as the reverse complement.
GCTGATCTGCCGCTGCGTGTGGCTCCGGCTCCCGGGAGCGCAGCGCAGTACCGCAGATCGGAACAGAGATCCGATCTGCGGCGGGGGGCCCTTATAAACAAGGGGGCCCGGGGTACTTATCCCCGGGACCCCCCTCTTAATCCGGCTCTGCAGTCCAGTGTAGTCAGTGTATTGTGCTGCATCAGTCCAGCCAGTCACAGTGTTGGTGTTCACTGCTGCCATATATCCAGTGTAACTGTATAAAGTGGTGCTGTGTTGTGCAGACCAGTCCAGTGTAGTCAGTGTATTGTGCTGCATCAGTCCAGCCAGTCACAGTGTTGGTGTTCGCTGCTGCCATATATCCAGTGTAGCTGTATAAAGTGGTGCTGTGTTGTGCAGACCAGTCCAGTGTAGTCAGTGTATTGTGCTGCATCAGTCCAGCCAGTCACAGTGTTGGTGTTCTCTGCTGCCATATATCCAGTGTAGCTGTATAAAGTGGTGCTGTGTTGTGCAGACCAGTGTCCTGTCTCATCAGTAATTCCAGTGACGATATACGCTGCTGCTATTTGTCCACTGCTGCAGTATAATAATTATAACAACAACCTGTTGTGCTGCATCAGACCAGTGGTAGTGTCCTGTCTCATCAGTCATTCCAGTCATTCCTGTGCCGCATATTGTCTCATATAACTCCCAAAAAGTAATGGAGAATAAAAAATTTGAGTATAAAATAGGGAAAGATCAAGAAGAACCACTTCCTCCTAGTGCTGAAGCTGCTGCCACTAGCCATGACATAGACAATGAAATGCCATCAACGTCGTCTGCCAAGGACGATGCCCAATGTGATAGTAGAGGGCATGTAAAATCCAAAAAGCCAAAGTTCAGTAAACAGAACCCAAAAAATAAATTTTAATCGTCTGAGGAGAAACGTAAACTTGCCAATTTGCCATTTACGACACGGAGTGGCAAGCAGGCCCGGTTCTATGCCTTTTTGCGCCCCGGGCGGGAAATAGGGGCGTAGCTTCATACAGGGGGCATGGTCAGTTACGCCCCCTGTACAGTAGTAGCACCGCTGAAATGCTGTGCGGTGCGCGATGACGACATCGCACACCGCACAGTAAAGGTCCTCTCCACGAAGGGAAACTAGACGCGTAGCGTCTAGTTCCCTTCACAGCGGGACACAGCGGGCAGCAGGCAGTGGGGGGCACAGCAGTAGCAGATCTTGCCATGGTGCGGCGCCCTCCGGAAGGCGGCGCCCCGGGCAAAAGTCCTGCTTGCCCGTGGCAAGATCCACTACTGGTGGCAAGGAATGGCTGAGGCCCTGGCCTATGTTCATGACTAGTGGTTCAGCTTCACATAACGATGGAAGCCCTCATAACTGAGGCCTTGACACTTATGTTGGTGTTAGACGTGCGCCCGGTATCCGCCATTAGTGCAGAGGGATTTAGACAATTGATGGAGGTATTGTGTCCCCGGTACCAAATCCCATCTAGATTCCACTTCACTAGGCAGGCGATAGCGAGATTTTGGCATTTAATTCCAGTGATTTGGACGTATAATTACAGTGATTTTGCTAATTAATTTCAGTGATTTATAATTATTAATTACAGTGATCTTGCTAATTAATTCCAGTGATTTATAATTATTAATTACAGTGATCTTGCCATTTAATTCCAGTGATTTGGACGTATAATTCCAGTTGGAATTGTTTGTGTCGCTTGGCTTAGTCATACAGCTACCTCATTGCACCTCTTCGACATCTTAGCATGAGGTGCTGTTTGGGGCTTAGTTTTTGAAAAGTGCCATCCTGTGTGACACTGCCGTATGAGTCCAGGGGTACTGCTGTATTAGTCCTGGGGTACTGCCGTATAAGTTCACCAATTGCAATTTTTTTTTAAAGTGACTGGAGCATGCTGGAGATGCTGTCAGTGGTCTGAACAATTGCGGCCCACTCTCGACATTCAGCCACTGCGTGACACTACTAGATGGGCCAGGTGGTTGTGTCGCTTAGCTTAGGCCTACAGCAACCCTCGGTGCACCTTTTTTTCTTCTTTGCATCATTTGCTGTTTGGGGCCTTTTTTTATATCTGCCATCCTGTCTGACACTGCAGTGCCACTCCTAGATGGGCCAGGTGTTTGTGTTGTCCACTTGTGTCGCTTAGCTTAGTCATCCAGCAACCTCGGTGCAACCTTTTGGCCTAAAATCAATATTGTGAGGTGTGAGGTGTTCAGAATAGACTGGAAATGAGTGGAAATGATTGTTTTTGAGGTTAATAAATACTGTAGGAGCTAAATTACCCCCAAATTCTGTGATTTTAGCTGTTTTTATGGGGGGGGGGGGGGTTTCAAAAAATCATCCAGATCCAAAACCAAAATTAAAACACAAAAGGGTGGTTTTGGCAAAACCAAGCCAAAACCAAAACATGAAAGTGGAATTAGAACCAAAACCAAAACACAAAACACGAAAAGTGCCAGCCGCACATCTCTACCGTGAACGCACTAGGGGAGGAAGGGGGCGGTAGCGTCCCCTTCCCCCCCATGATTGGGAATATAAAGTATCTTTTTAAAGTCTTCTAGGGAAGGGGTCTGGCCACACCTCCCTGTGTTGGCATGGTTCCCCCCCCCCTCCTTCAGCACCAGGGCGCAGCTGAGCTGTCAGCATTCCTACCTACCGCACGCTGGATGCAGAAGATCTGTATGAAACAGATGTTCCATCTCCGTCCCCACACTGTGATCAAGCCGGGAAGTCAACCGACACTTCCATGACACTCACATAACACGAGATGAAACAGTTCACCTCTCACTTAACGCCCATTCAAACAGAAAATGTGGTTCTTCAATGGATGGATCAATCTGTACGCAGTAGCGATCACCAATCGGGCGCGCATGCCTGACACGGCATGTGTGCAGATGCCAATTTCTTCATTTGGCATACGTGAAGTATGCTGAAATCTGCAAGATCTGTTTGCAAACCCACTTGTGTCTGATTCAGGCCTCAAGTGACAGTAAAGTTTTGCAAACGGTAAGCTGCGATAAAAAAGCAGTAAGTATGTTACATATTATGGGCCTAATTCAAGGTCGATTGCAAAACAACATCTTCCTTTAATGGGCAAAACCATGCGCACTGCAGGGGGGGGGCAGATATAACATGTGCAGAGAGAGTTAGATTTGGGTGGGGTGTGTTCAAACTGAAATCTAAATTGCAGTCTAAAAATAAAGCAGCCAGTATTTACCCTGCACAGGAACAATGTAACCCTCCATACTGCCTTTGATGGCACCTAAACCCTCGTTTTCTATACCTGTCCTATATTGTCTTGAACTGTAAGTGCTGTTTTCTTGTTTGCTCATTTGATTATGTACTGTGTAATGGGCGCCGCATATCCCTTGTGGCACCATATAAATAAAGGTTAATAATAATAATAATAATAATAATAATAATACTAACCCAGGGGGCCCATGTTCTGAACTTGAGCCCACCATTGAATAATACATAAGGCTTAGGAATACTGGGACTCTGCATTCCAGAACTGCGCATGCAAACCAAAATGTTCACACATGCATATGTGTCTCCATTTCTTTTGCATCATTGATCAGCATTCCCTTCAGTCTGGAGGAAACAGGCACGCCTGTGCAAATGTAAAATGTATATAGTAAATATGTAAATGTAAAGTGTTTAAGTAATAGCGGCATAATTAGTATAACCTTTAGAGGTCGTTACCCAACGGGTCCAAGCTCCGCAATGTATCGCAATCCGGAACTTGGTACATATGGTTATGTGGCCAAGACTCAGAAAACTTGATTTTTGGGGTTTTGGACACATTTTTGGCCTTGGTACGCCCCCCCCCACAACCACCCCATGGACAGTTGCATGTGACATACTGATAGTAGCATAAACCTTCAGATCTTATTCTTGACTATTATGGAAGAACCAGTAAAGTGGTGCACGTGAAAGCATTGTAATCATATTTGTATAATTACATTATAAATGATTTTTAAAACCTGTACAAAAAATGGGTAACTTGCTAATACTACATAAATGACAATTGTGAATCCGTAGATTTACCAATATAGCAGAAAACAGAAATACACTTATTTTGCTGCAAGAATATTTGCATTAATTGTAATTACTCCCATGTATTTTCTAGAGATGAGCGGGTTCGGTTTCTCTGAATCCGAACCCGCCAGAACTTCATGTTTTTTTTCACGAGTCCGAGCGACTCGGATCTTCCCGCCTTGCTCGGTTAACCCGAGCGCGCCCGAACGTCATCATGACGCTGTCGGATTCTCGCGAGGCTCGGATTCTATCGCGAGACTCGGATTCTATATAAGGAGCCGCGCGTCGCCGCCATTTTCACACGTGCATTGAGATTGATAGGGAGAGGACGTGGCTGGCGTCCTCTCCGTTTAGACACTTGATTTACTAATTTTGGGGAGCATTAGGAGTACTCAGTAGTGTACAGTGCAGAGTTTTGCTGATAGTGACCAGTGACCACCACTTTTATTTATAATCCGTTCTCTGCCTGAAAAAAGCGATACACAGCACACAGTGACTCAGTCACATACATACCATATCTGTGTGCACTGCTCAGGCTCAGGCCAGTGTGCTGCATCATCTATATATATTATATATCTGTCTGACTGCTCAGCTCACACAGCTTATAATTGTGGGGGAGACTGGGGAGCACTACTGCAGTGCCAGTTATAGGTTATAGCAGGAGCCAGGAGTACATAATATTATATTAAAATTAAACAGTGCACACTTTTGCTGCAGGAGTGCCACTGCCAGTGTGACTTAGTGACCAGTGACCTGACCACCAGTATATAATATTAGTAGTATACTATCTCTTTATCAACCAGTCTATATTAGCAGCAGACACAGTACAGTGCGGTAGTTCACGGCTGTGGCTACCTCTGTGTCGGCACTCGGCAGCCCGTCCATAATTGTATATACCAGTGACCTAACCGTGGTTTTTTTTTCTTTCTTTATACATACATACTAGTTACGAGTATACTATCTCTTTATCAACCAGTCTATATATTAGCAGCAGACACAGTACAGTGCGGTAGTTCACGGCTGTGGCTACCTCTGTGTCGGCACTCGGCAGCCCGTCCATAATTGTATATACCAGTGACCTAACCGTGGTTTTTTTTTCTTTCTTTATACATACATACTAGTTACGAGTATACTATCTCTTTATCAACCAGTCTATATATTAGCAGCAGACACAGTACAGTGCGGTAGTTCACGGCTGTGGCTACCTCTGTGTCGGCACTCGGCAGCCCGTCCATAATTGTATATACCACCTAACCGTGGTTTTTTTTTCTTTCTTTATACATACATACTAGTTACGAGTATACTATCTCTTTATCAACCAGTCTATATATTAGCAGCAGACACAGTACAGTGCGGTAGTTCACGGCTGTGGCTACCTCTGTGTCGGCACTCCGCAGCCCGTCCATAATTGTATATACCAGTGACCTAACCGTGGTTTTTTTTTCTTTCTTTATACATACATACTAGTTACGAGTATACTATCTCTTTATCAACCAGTCTATATATTAGCAGCAGACACAGTACAGTGCGGTAGTTCACGGCTGTGGCTACCTCTGTGTCGGCACTCGGCAGCCCGTCCATAATTGTATATACCACCTAACCGTGGTTTTTTTTTCTTTCTTTATACATACATACTAGTTACGAGTATACTATCTCTTTATCAACCAGTCTATATATTAGCAGCAGACACAGTACAGTGCGGTAGTTCACGGCTGTGGCTACCTCTGTGTCGGCACTCGGCAGCCCGTCCATAATTGTATATACCAGTGACCTAACCGTGGTTTTTTTTTCTTTCTTTATACATACATACTAGTTACGAGTATACTATCTCTTTATCAACCAGTCTATTTATTAGCAGCAGACATAGTACAGTGCGGTAGTTCACGGCTGTGGCTACCTCTGTGTCGGCACTCGGCAGCCCGTCCATAATTGTATATACCAGTGACCTAACCGTGGTTTTTTTTTCTTTCTTTATACATACATACTAGTTACGAGTATACTATCTCTTTATCAACCAGTCTATATATTAGCAGCAGACACAGTACAGTGCGGTAGTTCACGGCTGTGGCTACCTCTGTGTCGGCACTCGGCAGCCCGTCCATAATTGTATATACCAGTGACCTAACCGTGGTTTTTTTTTCTTTCTTTATACATACATACTAGTTACGAGTATACTATCTCTTTATCAACCAGTCTATATATTAGCAGCAGACACAGTACAGTGCGGTAGTTCACGGCTGTGGCTACCTCTGTGTCGGCACTCGGCAGCCCGTCCATAATTGTATATACCAGTGACCTAACCGTGGTTTTTTTTTCTTTCTTTATACATACATACTAGTTACGAGTATACTATCTCTTTATCAACCAGTCTATATATTAGCAGCAGACACAGTACAGTGCGGTAGTTCACGGCTGTGGCTACCTCTGTGTCGGCACTCGGCAGCCCGTCCATAATTGTATATACCAGTGACCTAACCGTGGTTTTTTTTTCTTTCTTTATACATACATACTAGTTACGAGTATACTATCTCTTTATCAACCAGTCTATATATTAGCAGCAGACACAGTACAGTGCGGTAGTTCACGGCTGTGGCTACCTCTGTGTCGGCACTCGGCAGCCCGTCCATAATTGTATATACCAGTGACCTAACCGTGGTTTTTTTTTCTTTCTTTATACATACATACTAGTTACGAGTATACTATCTCTTTATCAACCAGTCTATATATTAGCAGCAGACACAGTACAGTGCGGTAGTTCACGGCTGTGGCTACCTCTGTGTCGGCACTCGGCAGCCCGTCCATAATTGTATATACCAGTGACCTAACCGTGGTTTTTTTTTCTTTCTTTATACATACATACTAGTTACGAGTATACTATCTCTTTATCAACCAGTCTATATATTAGCAGCAGACACAGTACAGTGCGGTAGTTCACGGCTGTGGCTACCTCTGTGTCGGCACTTGGCAGCCCGTCCATAATTGTATATACCAGTGACCTAACCGTGGTTTTTTTTTCTTTCTTTATACATACATACTAGTTACGAGTATACTATCTCTTTATCAACCAGTCTATATATTAGCAGCAGACACAGTACAGTGCGGTAGTTCACGGCTGTGGCTACCTCTGTGTCGGCACTCGGCAGCCCGTCCATAATTGTATATACCAGTGACCTAACCGTGGTTTTTTTTTCTTTCTTTATACATACATACTAGTTACGAGTATACTATCTCTTTATCAACCAGTCTATATATTAGCAGCAGACACAGTACAGTGCGGTAGTTCACGGCTGTGGCTACCTCTGTGTCGGCACTCGGCAGCCCGTCCATAATTGTATATACCAGTGACCTAACCGTGGTTTTTTTTTCTTTCTTTATACATACATACTAGTTACGAGTATACTATCTCTTTATCAACCAGTCTATATATTAGCAGCAGACACAGTACAGTGCGGTAGTTCACGGCTGTGGCTACCTCTGTGTCGGCACTCGGCAGCCCGTCCATAATTGTATACTAGTATCCAATCCATCCATCTCCATTGTTTACCTGAGGTGCCTTTTAGTTGTGCCTATTAAAATATGGAGAACAAAAATGTTGAGGTTCCAAAATTAGGGAAAGATCAAGATCCACTTCCACCTCGTGCTGAAGCTGCTGCCACTAGTCATGGCCGAGACGATGAAATGCCAGCAACGTCGTCTGCCAAGGCCGATGCCCAATGTCATAGTACAGAGCATGTCAAATCCAAAACACCAAATATCAGTAAAAAAAGGACTCCAAAACCTAAAATAAAATTGTCGGAGGAGAAGCGTAAACTTGCCAATATGCCATTTACCACACGGAGTGGCAAGGAACGGCTGAGGCCCTGGCCTATGTTCATGGCTAGTGGTTCAGCTTCACACGAGGATGGAAGCACTCAGCCTCTCGCTAGAAAAATGAAAAGACTCAAGCTGGCAAAAGCAGCACAGCAAAGAACTGTGCATTCTTCGAAATCCCAAATCCACAAGGAGAGTCCAATTGTGTCGGTTGCGATGCCTGACCTTCCCAACACTGGACGTGAAGAGCATGCGCCTTCCACCATTTGCACGCCCCCTGCAAGTGCTGGAAGGAGCACCCGCAGTCCAGTTCCTGATAGTCAGATTGAAGATGTCAGTGTTGAAGTACACCAGGATGAGGAGGATATGGGTGTTGCTGGCGCTGGGGAGGAAATTGACCAGGAGGATTCTGATGGTGAGGTGGTTTGTTTAAGTCAGGCACCCGGGGAGACACCTGTTGTCCGTGGGAGGAATATGGCCGTTGACATGCCAGGTGAAAATACCAAAAAAATCAGCTCTTCGGTCAGTTCGGTGTGGAGGTATTTCACCAGAAATGCAGACAACAGGTGTCAAGCCGTGTGTTCCCTTTGTCAAGCTGTAATAAGTAGGGGTAAGGACGTTAACCACCTCGGAACATCCTCCCTTATACGTCACCTGCAGCGCATTCATAATAAGTCAGTGACAAGTTCAAAAACTTTGGGTGACAGCGGAAGCAGTCCACTGACCAGTAAATCCCTTCCTCTTGTAACCAAGCTCACGCAAACCACCCCACCAACTCCCTCAGTGTCAATTTCCTCCTTCCCCAGGAATGCCAATAGTCCTGCAGGCCATGTCACTGGCAATTCTGACGAGTCCTCTCCTGCCTGGGATTCCTCCGATGCATCCTTGCGTGTAACGCCTACTGCTGCTGGCGCTGCTGTTGTTGCCGCTGGGAGTCGATGGTCATCCCAGAGGGGAAGTCGTAAGCCCACTTGTACTACTTCCAGTAAGCAATTGACTGTTCAACAGTCCTTTGCGAGGAAGATGAAATATCACAGCAGTCATCCTACTGCAAAGCGGATAACTGAGGCCTTGGCATCCTGGGTGGTGAGAAACGTGGTTCCGGTATCCATCATTACTGCAGAGCCAACTAGAGACTTGTTGGAGGTACTGTGTCCCCGGTACCAAATACCATCTAGGTTCCATTTCTCTAGGCAGGCGATACCGAAAATGTACACAGACCTCAGAAAAAGAGTCACCAGTGTCCTAAAAAATGCAGCTGTACCCAATGTCCACTTAACCACGGACATGTGGACAAGTGGAGCAGGGCAGGGTCAGGACTATATGACTGTGACAGCCCACTGGGTAGATGTATGGACTCCCGCCGCAAGAACAGCAGCGGCGGCACCAGTAGCAGCATCTCGCAAACGCCAACTCTTTCCTAGGCAGGCTACGCTTTGTATCACCGCTTTCCAGAATACGCACACAGCTGAAAACCTCTTACGGCAACTGAGGAAGATCATCGCGGAATGGCTTACCCCAATTGGACTCTCCTGTGGATTTGTGGCATCGGACAACGCCAGCAATATTGTGTGTGCATTAAATCTGGGCCAATTCCAGCACGTCCCATGTTTTGCACATACCTTGAATTTGGTGGTGCAGAATTTTTTAAAAAACGACAGGGGCATGCAAGAGATGCTGTCGGTGGCCAGAAGAATTGCGGGACACTTTCGGCGTACAGGCACCACGTACAGAAAACTGGAGCACCACCAAAAACTACTGAACCTGCCCTGCCATCATCTGAAGCAAG